>NW_026453721.1:0-128601 GCF_943734755.1 Anopheles moucheti
GCAAAAACTGTCTATTTCAACTAAATTGATCCATCCAAAACGAACTTTGTACTTTGCTATGAAGTTCCACCAGGAATGAGTTTTCATGCAAAAACTGTCTATTTTAACTAAATTGATCCATCCAAAACGAACTTTGTACTTTGCTATGAAGTTCCACCAGGAATGAGTTTTCATGCAAAAACTGTGTATTTCAACGTAATTGGTGCATCCGATACGAACTTTGTACTTTGCTATGGAATTCTACCAGGATTGAGTTTACATGCAAAAACTAACTATTTCAACGTAATTGGTGCATCCGATACGAACTTTGTACTTTCCTATGGAATTCTACCAGGAATGAGTTTACATGCAAAAACTGTCTATTTCAACGTAATTGGTGCATCCGATACGAACTTTGTACTTTGCTATGGAATTCTACCAGGATTGAGTTTACATGCAAAAACTGTGTATTTCAACGTAATTGGTGCATCCAATACGAACTTTGTACTTTGCTATGAAGTTCCACCAGGAATGAGTTTTCATGCAAAAACTGTCTATTTCAACTAACTTTGTCCATCCAAAACGAACTTTGTACTTTTCTATGAAGTTCCACAAGGAATGAGTTTTCATGCAAAAACTGTCTATTTCAACTAAATTGATCCATCCAAAACGAACTTTGTACTTTGCTATGAAGTTCCACCAGGAATGAGTTTTCATGCAAAAACTGTCTATTTCAACTAAATTGATCCATCCAAAACGAACTTTGTACTTTGCTATGAAGTTCCACAAGGAATGAATTTTTATGCAAAAACTGTCTATTTCAACTAAATTGATCCATCCAAAACGAACTTTGTACTTTGCTATGAAGTTCCACCAGGAATGAGTTTTCATGCAAAAACTGTCTATTTCAACTAACTTTGTCTATCCAAAACGAACTTTGTACTTTTCTATGAAGTTCTACCAGGAATGAGTTTTCATGCAAGAACTGTCTATTTCAACTAAATTGATCCATCCAAAACGAACTTTGTACTTTGCTATGAAGTTCCACAAGGAATGAGTTTTTATGCAAAAACTGTCTATTTCAACTAAATTGATCCATCCAAAACGAACTTTGTACTTTGCTATGAAGTTCCACCAGGAATGAGTTTTCATGCAAAAACTGTCTATTTCAACTAACTTTGTCCATCCAAAACGAACTTTGTACTTTGCTATGAAGTTCCACCAGGAATGAGTTTTCATGCAAGAACTGTCTATTTCAACTAAATTGATCCATCCAAAACGAACTTTGTACTTTGCTATGAAGTTCCACCAGGAATGAGTTTTTATGCAAAAACTGTCTATTTCAACTAACTTTGTCCATCCAAAACGAACTTTGTACTTTGCTATGAAGTTCCACCAGGAATGAGTTTTCATGCAAAAACTGTCTATTTCAACTAACTTTGTCCATCCAAAACGAACTTTGTACTTTGCTATGAAGTTCCACCAGGAATGAGTTTTCATGCAAAAACTGTCTATTTCAACTAAATTGATCCATCCGAAACGAATTTTGTACTTTGCTATGAAGTTCCACCAGGAATGAGTTTTTCATGCAAAAACTGTCTATTTCAACTAACTTTGTCCATCCAAAACGAACTTTGTACTTTGCTATGAAGTTCCACCAGGAATGAGTTTTCATGCAAAAAACTGTCTATTTCAACTAAATTGATCCATCCAAAACGAACTTTGTACTTTGCTATGAAGTTCTACCAGGAATGAGTTTTCATGCAAGAACTGTCTATTTAAACTAAATTGATCCATCCAAAACGAACTTTGTACTTTGCTATGAAGTTCCACCAGGAATGAGTTTTTATGCAAAAACTGTCTATTTCAACTAACTTTGTCCATCCAAAACGAACTTTGTACTTTGCTTTGAAGTTCCACCAGGAATGAGTTTTCATGCAAAAACTGTCTATTTCAACTAACTTTGTCCATCCAAAACGAACTTTGTACTTTGCTATGAAGTTCCACCAGGAATGAGTTTTCATGCAAGAACTGTCTATTTCAACTTAATTCGTCCATCCAAAACGAACTTTGTACTTTGCTATGAAGTTCCACCAGGAATGAGTTTTCATGCAAAAACTGTCTATTTCAACTAACTTTGTCCATCCAAAACGAACTTTGTACTTTGCTATGAAGTTCCACCAGGAATGAGTTTTCATGCAAAAACTGTCTATTTCAACTAACTTTGTCCATCCAAAACGAACTTTGTACTTTGCTATGAAGTTCCACCAGGAATGAGTTTTCATGCATAAACTGTCTATTTCAACTAAATTGATCCATCTAAAACGAACTTTGTACTTTGCTATGAAGTTCCACCAGGAATGAGTTTTTATGCAAAAACTGTCTATTTCAACTAAATTGATCCATCCAAAACGAACTTTGTACTTTGCTATGAAGTTCCACCAGGAATGAGTTTTCATGCAAAAATTATCTATTTCAACTAACTTTGTCCATCCAAAACGAACTTTGTACTTTGCTATGAAGTTCCACCAGGAATGAGTTTTCATGCAAAAACTGTCTATTTCAACTAACTTTGTCCATCCAAAACGAACTTTGTACTTTGCTATGAAGTTCCACCAGGAATGAGTTTTCATGCAAAAACTGTCTATTTCAACTAACTTTGTCCATCCAAAACGAACTTTGTACTTTGCTATGAAGTTCCACCAGGAATGAGTTTTCATGCAAAAACTGTCTATTTCAACTAACTTTGTCCATCCAAAACGAACTTTGTACTTTGCTATGAAGTTCCACCAGGAATGAGTTTTCATGCAAAAACTGTTTATTTCAACTAACTTTGTCCATCCAAAACGAACTTTGTACTTTGCTATGAAGTTCCACCAGGAATGAGTTTTCATGCATAAACTGTCTATTTCAACTAAATTGATCCATCTAAAACGAACTTTGTACTTTGCTATGAAGTTCCACCAGGAATGAGTTTTTATGCAAAAACTGTCTATTTCAACTAAATTGATCCATCCAAAACGAACTTTGTACTTTGCTATGAAGTTCCACCAGGAATGAGTTTTCATGCAAAAACTGTCTATTTCAACTTAATTCGTCCATCCAAAACGAACTTTGTACTTTGCTATGAAGTTCCACCAGGAATGAGTTTTCATGCAAAAACTGTCTATTTCAACTAACTTTGTAAATCCAAAACGAACTTTGTACTTTGCTATGAAGTTCCACCAGGAATGAGTTTTCATGCAAAAACTTTCTATTTCAACTAACTTTGTAAATCCAAAACGAACTTTGTACTTTGCTATGAAGTTCCACCAGGAATGAGTTTTCATGCAAAAATTATCTATTTCAACTAACTTTGTCCATCCAAAACGAACTTTGTACTTTGCTATGAAGTTCCACCAGGAATGAGTTTTCATGCAAAAACTGTCTATTTCAACTTAATTCGTCCATCCAAAACGAACTTTGTACTTTGCTATGAAGTTCCACCAGGAATGAGTTTTCATGCAAAAACTGTCTATTTCAACTAACTTTGTCCATCCAAAACGAACTTTGTACTTTGCTATGAAGTTCCACCAGGAATGAGTTTTCATGCAAAAACTGTCTTTTTCAACTAACTTTGTCCATCCAAAACGAACTTTGTACTTTGCTATGAAGTTCCACCAGGAATGAGTTTTCATGCATAAACTGTCTATTTCAACTAAATTGATCCATCCAAAACGAACTTTGTACTTTGCTATGAAGTTCCACCAGGAATGAGTTTTCATGCAAAAATTATCTATTTCAACTAACTTTGTCCATCCAAAACGAACTTTGTACTTTGCTATGAAGTTCCACCAGGAATGAGTTTTCATGCAAAAACTGTCTATTTCAACTAACTTTGTCCATCCAAAACGAACTTTGTACTTTGCTATGAAGTTCCACCAGGAATGAGTTTTCATGCAAAAACTGTCTATTTCAACTAAATTGATCCATCCAAAACGAACTTTGTACTTTGCTATGAAGTTCCACCAGGAATGAGTTTTCATGCAAAAAACTGTCTATTTCAACTAAATTGATCCATCCAAAACGAACTTTGTTCTTTGCTATGAAGTTCTACCAGGAATGAGTTTTCATGCAAAAACTGTCTATTTCAACTAACTTTGTCCATCCAAAACGAACTTTGTACTTTGCTATGAAGTTCAACCAGGAATGAGTTTTTATGCAAAAACTGTCTATCTCAACTAACTTTGTCCATCCAAAACGAACTTTGTACTTTGCTATGAAGTTCCACCAGGAATGAGTTTTCATGCAAAAACTGTCTATTTCAACTAACTTTGTCCATCTGATTCGAACTTTGTACTTTGCTATGAAGTTCCACCAGGAATGAGTTTTCATACAAAAACTGTCTATTTCAACTTAATTCGTCCATCCAAAACGAACTTTGTACTTTGCTATGAAGTTCCACCAGGAATGAGTTTTCATGCAAAAACTGTCTATTTCAACTAACTTTGTCCATCCAAAACGAACTTTGTACTTTGCTATGAAGTTCCACCAGGAATGAGTTTTCATGCAAAAACTGTCTATTTCAACTAACTTTGTCCATCCAAAACGAACTTTGTACTTTGCTATGAAGTTCCACCAGGAATGAGTTTTCATGCAAAAACTGTCTATTTCAACTAACTTTGTCCATCCAAAACGAACTTTGTACTTTGCTATGAAGTTCCACCAGGAATGAGTTTTCATGCAAAAACTGTCTATTTCAACTAACTTTGTAAATCCAAAACGAACTTTGTACTTTGCTATGAAGTTCCACCTGGAATGAGTTTTCATGCAAAAACTGTCTATTTCAACTAAATTGATCCATCCAAAACGAACTTTGTACTTTGCTATGAAGTTCCACCAGGAATGAGTTTTCATTCAAAAACTGTCTATTTCAACTAACTTTGTCCATCCAAAACGAACTTTGTACTTTGCTATGAAGTTCCACCAGGAATGAGTTTTCATGCAAAAACTGTCTATTTCAACTAAATTGATCCATCCAAAACGAACTTTGTACTTTGCTATGAAGTTCCACCTGGAATGAGTTTTCATGCAAAAACTGTCTATTTCAACTAACTTTGTCCATCCAAAACGAACTTTGTACTTTGCTATGAAGTTCCACCAGGAATGAGTTTTCATGCAAAAACTGTCTATTTCAACTAACTTTGTCCATCCAAAACGAACTTTGTACTTTGCTATGAAGTTCCACCAGGAATGAGTTTTAATGCAAAAACTGTCTATTTCAACTAAATTGATCCATCCAAAACGAACTTTGTACTTTGCTATGAAGTTCCACCTGGAATGAGTTTTCATGCAAAAACTGTCTATTTCAACTAACTTTGTCCATCCAAAACGAACTTTGTACTTTGCTATGAAGTTCCACCAGGAATGAGTTTTCATGCAAAAACTGTCTATTTCAACTAACTTTGTAAATCCAAAACGAACTTTGTACTTTGCTATGAAGTTCCACCTGGAATGAGTTTTCATGCAAAAACTGTCTATTTCAACTAAATTGATCCATCCAAAACGAACTTTGTACTTTGCTATGAAGTTCCACCAGGAATGAGTTTTCATGCAAAAACTGTCTATTTCAACTAACTTTGTCCATCCAAAACGAACTTTGTACTTTGCTATGAAGTTCCACCAGGAATGAGTTTTAATGCAAAAACTGTCTATTTCAACTAAATTGATCCATCCAAAACGAACTTTGTACTTTGCTATGAAGTTCCACCAGGAATGAGTTTTCATGCAAAAATTATCTATTTCAACTAACTTTGTCCATCCAAAACGAACTTTGTACTTTGCTATGAAGTTCCACCAGGAATGAGTTTTCATGCAAAAACTGTCTATTTCAACTAACTTTGTCCATCCAAAACGAACTTTGTACTTTGCTATGAAGTTCCACCAGGAATGAGTTTTCATGCAAAAACTGTCTATTTCAACTAACTTTGTCCATCCAAAACGAACTTTGTACTTTGCTATGAAGTTCCACCAGGAATGAGTTTTCATGCAAAAACTGTCTATTTCAACTAACTTTGTCCATCCAAAACGAACTTTGTACTTTGCTATGAAGTTCCACCAGGAATGAGTTTTAATGCAAAAACTGTCTATTTCAACTAAATTGATCCATCCAAAACGAACTTTGTACTTTGCTATGAAGTTCCACCTGGAATGAGTTTTCATGCAAAAACTGTCTATTTCAACTAACTTTGTCCATCCAAAACGAACTTTGTACTTTGCTATGAAGTTCCACCAGGAATGAGTTTTCATGCAAAAACTGTCTATTTCAACTAACTTTGTAAATCCAAAACGAACTTTGTACTTTGCTATGAAGTTCCACCTGGAATGAGTTTTCATGCAAAAACTGTCTATTTCAACTAAATTGATCCATCCAAAACGAACTTTGTACTTTGCTATGAAGTTCCACCTGGAATGAGTTTTCATGCAAAAACTGTCTATTTCAACTAACTTTGTCCATCCAAAACGAACTTTGTACTTTGCTATGAAGTTCCACCAGGAATGAGTTTTCATGCAAAAACTGTCTATTTCAACTAACTTTGTAAATCCAAAACGAACTTTGTACTTTGCTATGAAGTTCCACCTGGAATGAGTTTTCATGCAAAAACTGTCTATTTCAACTAAATTGATCCATCCAAAACGAACTTTGTACTTTGCTATGAAGTTCCACCAGGAATGAGTTTTCATGCAAAAACTGTCTATTTCAACTAACTTTGTCCATCCAAAACGAACTTTGTACTTTGCTATGAAGTTCCACCAGGAATGAGTTTTCATGCAAAAACTGTCTATTTCAACTAACTTTGTAAATCCAAAACGAACTTTGTACTTTGCTATGAAGTTCCACCAGGAATGAGTTTTCATGCAAAAACTGTCTATTTCAACTAAATTGATCCATCCAAAACGAACTTTGTACTTTGCTATGAAGTTCCACCTGGAATGAGTTTTCATGCAAAAACTGTCTATTTCAACTAACTTTGTCCATCCAAAACGAACTTTGTACTTTGCTATGAAGTTCCACCAGGAATGAGTTTTCATGCAAAAACTGTCTATTTCAACTAACTTTGTCCATCCAAAACGAACTTTGTACTTTGCTATGAAGTTCCACCAGGAATGAGTTTTAATGCAAAAACTGTCTATTTCAACTAAATTGATCCATCCAAAACGAACTTTGTACTTTGCTATGAAGTTCCACCTGGAATGAGTTTTCATGCAAAAACTGTCTATTTCAACTAACTTTGTCCATCCAAAACGAACTTTGTACTTTGCTATGAAGTTCCACCAGGAATGAGTTTTCATGCAAAAACTGTCTATTTCAACTAACTTTGTAAATCCAAAACGAACTTTGTACTTTGCTATGAAGTTCCACCTGGAATGAGTTTTCATGCAAAAACTGTCTATTTCAACTAAATTGATCCATCCAAAACGAACTTTGTACTTTGCTATGAAGTTCCACCAGGAATGAGTTTTCATGCAAAAACTGTCTATTTCAACTAACTTTGTCCATCCAAAACGAACTTTGTACTTTGCTATGAAGTTCCACCAGGAATGAGTTTTAATACAAAAACTGTCTATTTCAACTAAATTGATCCATCCAAAACGAACTTTGTACTTTGCTATGAAGTTCCACCAGGAATGAGTTTACATGCAAAAATTATCTATTTCAACTAACTTTGTCCATCCAAAACGAACTTTGTACTTTGCTATGAAGTTCCACCAGGAATGAGTTTTCATGCAAAAACTGTCTATTTCAACTAACTTTGTCCATCCAAAACGAACTTTGTACTTTGCTATGAAGTTCCACCAGGAATGAGTTTTCATGCAAAAACTGTCTATTTCAACTAACTTTGTCCATCCAAAACGAACTTTGTACTTTGCTATGAAGCTAACTTTGTCCATCCAAAACGAACTTTGTACTTTGCTATGAAGTTCCACCAGGGAATGAGTTTTAATGCAAAAACTGTCTATTTCAACTAAATTGATCCATCCAAAACGAACTTTGTACTTTGCTATGAGTTCCACCAGGAATGAGTTTTCATACAAAAACTGCCTATTTCAACTTAATTCGTCCATCCAAAACGAACTTTGTACTTTGCCTATGAAGTTCCACCAGGAATGAGTTTTTATGCAAAAACTGTCTATTTCAACTAACTTTGTCCATCTAAAACGAACTTTGTACTTTGCTATGAAGTTCCACCAGGAATGAGTTTTCATGCAAAAACTGTCTATTTCAACTTAATTCGTCCATCTGATTCGAACTTTGTACTTTGCTATGAAGTTCCACCAGGAATGAGTTTTCATACAAAAACTGTCTATTTCAACTTAATTCGTCCATCCAAAACGAACTTTGTACTTTGCTATGAAGTTCCACCAGGAATGAGTTTTCATGCAAAAACTGTCTATTTTCAACTAACTTTGTCCATCCAAAACGAACTTTGTACTTTGCTATGAAGTTCCACCAGGAATGAGTTTTCATACAAAAACTGTCTATTTCAACTAAATTGATCCATCCAAAACGAACTTTGTACTTTGCTATGAAGTTCCACCAGGAATGAGTTTTTATGCAAAAACTGTCTATTTCAACTAACTTTGTCCATCCAAAACGAACTTTGTACTTTGCTATGAAGTTCCACCAGGAATGAGTTTTTCATGCAAAAACTGTCTATTTCAACTAACTTTGTCCATCTAAAACGAACTTTGTACTTTGCTATGAAGTTCCACCAGGAATGAGTTTTCATGCAAAAACCTGTCTATTTCAACTAATTGATCCATCCAAACGAACTTTGTACTTGCTATGAAGTTCCACCAGGAATGAGTTTTCATGCAAAAACTGTCTATTTCAACTAACTTTGTCTATCCAAAACGAACTTTGTAATTTGCTATGAAGTTCCACCAGGAATGAGTTTTCATACAAAAACTGTCTATTTCAACTTAATTCGTCCATCCAAAACGAACTTTGTACTTTGCTATGAAGTTCCACCAGGAATGAGTTTTTATGCAAAAACTGTCTATTTCAACTAACTTTGTCCATCTAAAACGAACTTTGTACTTTGCTATGAAGTTCCACCAGGAATGAGTTTTCATGCAAAAACTGTCTATTTCAACTTAATTCGTCCATCTGATTCGAACTTTGTACTTTGCTATGAAGTTCCACCAGGAATGAGTTTTCATACAAAAAACTGTCTATTTCAACTTAATTCGTCCATCCAAAACGAACTTTGTACTTTGCTATGAAGTTCCACCAGGAATGAGTTTTCATGCAAAAACTGTCTATTTCAACTAACTTTGTCCATCCAAAACGAACTTTGTACTTTGCTATGAAGTTCCACCAGGAATGAGTTTTTCATGCAAAAACTGTCTATTTCAACTTAATTCGTCCATCTGATTCGAACTTTGTACTTTGCTATGAAGTTCCACCAGGAATGAGTTTTTCATACAAAAAACTGTCTATTTCAACTTAATTCGTCCATCCAAAACGAACTTTGTACTTTGCTATGAAGTTCCACCAGGAATGAGTTTTTATGCAAAAAACTGTCTATTTCAACTTAATTCGTCTCATCTGATTCGAACTTTGTACTTTGCTATGAAGTTCCACCAGAATGAGCTTTTCATACAAAAACTGCTCTATTTCAACTTAATTCGTCCATCCAAAACGAACTTTGTACTTTGCTATGAAGTTCCACCAGGAATGAGTTTTCATGCAAAAACTGTCTATTTCAACTAACTTTGTCCATCCAAAACGAACTTTGTTCTTTGCTATGAAGTTCCACCAGGAATGAGTTTTCATGCAAAAACTGTCTATTTCAACTTAATTCGTCCATCTGATTCGAACTTTGTACTTTGCTATGAAGTTCCACCAGGAATGAGTTTTCATACAAAAACTGTCTATTTCAACTAAATTGATCCATCCAAAACGAACTTTGTACTTTGCTATGAAGTTCCACCAGGAATGAGTTTTCATGCAAAAACTGTCTATTTCAACTAACTTTGTCCATCCCCAAACGAACTTTGTACTTTTGCCTATGAAAGTTCCACCAGGAATGAGTTTTCATGCAAAAACTGTCTATTTCAACTAAATTGATCCATCCAAAACGAACTTTGTACTTTGCTATGAAGTTCCACCAGGAATGAGTTTTCATACAAAAACTGTCTATTTCAACTAAATTGATCCATCCAAAACGAACTTTGTACTTTGCTATAAAGTTCCACCAGGAATGAGTTTTTTATGCAAAAACTGTCTATTTCAACTAACTTTGTTCATCCAAAACGAACTTTGTACTTTGCTATGAAGTTCCACCAGGAATGAGTTTTCATGCAAAAACTGTCTATTTCAACTTAATTCGTCCATCTGATTCGAACTTTGTACTTTGCTATGAAGTTTCCACCAGGAATGAGTTTTCATACAAGAACTGTCTATTTCAACTAACTTTGTCCATCCAAAAACGAACTTTGTACTTTGCTATGAAGTTCCACCAGGAATGAGTTTTTCATACAAAAACTGTCCTATTTCAACTAAATTGATCCATCCAAAACGAACTTTGTACTTTGCTATGAAGTTCCACCAGGAATGAGTTTTTTATGCAAAAAACTGTCTATTTCAACTAACTTTGTCCATCCCAAAACGAACTTTGTACTTTGCTATGAAGTTCCACCAGGAATGAGTTTTCATGCAAAAAACTGTCTATTTCAACTTAATTCGTCCATCTGATTCGAACTTCGTACTTTGCTATGAAGTTCCACCAGGAATGAGTTTTCATACAAAAACTGTCTATTTCAACTAAATTGATCCATCAAAAACGAACTTTGTACTTTGCTATGAAGTTCCAGCAGGAATGAGTTTTTCATGCAAAAACTGTCTATTTCTACTAACTTTGTCTATCCAAAACGAACTTTGTACTTTGCTATGAAGTTCCACCAGGAATGAGTTTTTATACAAAAAACTGTCTATTTCAACTTAATTCGTCCATCCAAAACGAACTTTGTACTTTGCTATGAAGTTCCACCAGGAATGAGTTTTTATGCAAAAACTGTCTATTTCAACTAACTTTGTCCATCTAAAACGAACTTTGTACTTTGCTAATGAAGTTCCACCAGGAATGAGTTTTCATGCAAAAAACTGTCTATTTCAACTAAATTGATCCATCCAAAACGAACTTTGTACTTTGCTATGAAGTTCCACCAGGAATGAGTTTTCATGCAAAAACTGTCTATTTCAACTAACTTTGTCTATCCAAAACGAACTTTGTACTTTGCTATGAAGTTCCACCAGGAATGAGTTTTTATACAAAAACTGTCTATTTCAACTTAATTCGTCCATCCAAAACGAACTCTGTACTTTGCTATGAAGTTCCACCAGGAATGAGTTTTTATGCAAAAACTGTCTATTTCAACTAACTTTGTCCATCTAAAACGAACTTTGTACTTTGCTATGAAGTTCCACCAGGAATGAGTTTTCATAACAAAAACTGTCTATTTCAACTAAATTGATCCATCCAAAACGAACTTTGTACTTTGCTATGAAGTTCCACCAGGAATGAGTTTTCATGCAAAAAACTGTCTTTTTTCAACTAACTTTGTCTATCCAAAACGAACTTTGTACTTTGCTATGAAGTTCCACCAGGAATGAGTTTTTATACAAAAACTGTCTATTTCAACTTAATTCGTCCATCCAAAACGAACTTTGTACTTTGCTATGAAGTTCCACCAGGAATGAGTTTTCATGCAAAAACTGTCTATTTCAACTAACTTTGTCCATCCAAAACGAACTTTGTACTTTGCTATGAAGTTCCACCAGGAAGAATGAGTTTTCATGCAAAAACTGTCTATTTTCAACTAACTTTGTAAATCCAAAACGAACTTTGTACTTTGCTATGAAGTTCCACCAGGAATGAGTTTTCATGCAAAAACTGTCTATTTCAACTAAATTGATCCATCCAAAACGAACTTTGTACTTTGCTTGCTATGAAGTTCCACCTGGAATGAGTTTTCATGCAAAAACTGTCTATTTCAACTAACTTTGTCCATCCAAAACGAAACTTTGTACTTTGCTATGAAGTTCCACCAGGAATGAGTTTTTCATGCAAAAACTGTCTATTTCAACTAACTTCTGTCCATCCAAAACGAACTTTGTACTTTGCTATGAAGTTCCACCAGGAATGAGTTTTAATGCAAAAACTGTCTATTTCAACTAAATTGATCCATCCAAAACGAACTTTGTACTTTGCTATGAAGTTCCACCTGGAATGAGTTTTCATGCAAAAACTGTCTATTCAACTAACTTTGTCCATCCAAAACGAACTTTGTACTTTGCTATGAAGTTCCACCAGGAATGAGTTTTCATGCAAAAACTGTCTATTTCAACTAACTTTGTAAATCCAAAACGAACTTTGTACTTTGCTATGAAGTTCCACCTGGAATGAGTTTTCATGCAAAAACTGTCTATTTCAACTAAATTGATCCATCCAAAACGAACTTTGTACTTTTGCTATGAAGTTCCACCAGGAATGAGTTTTCATGCAAAAACTGTCTATTTCAACTAACTTTGTCCATCCAAAACGAACTTTGTACTTTGCTATGAAGTTCCACCAGGAATGAGTTTTAATACAAAAACTGTCTATTTCAACTAAATTGATCCATCCAAAACGAACTTTGTACTTTGCTATGAAGTTCCACCAGGAATGAGTTTACATGCAAAAAATTATCTATTTCAACTAACTTTGTCCATCCAAAACGAACTTTGTACTTTGCTATGAAGTTCCACCAGGAATGAGTTTTCATGCAAAAACTGTCCTATTTCAACTAACTTTGTCCATCCAAAAACGAACTTTTGTACTTTGCTATTGAAGTTCCACCAGGAATGAGTTTTCATGCAAAAAACTGTCTATTTCAACTAACTTTGTCCATCCAAAACGAACTTTGTACTTTGCTATGAAGTTCCACCAGGAATGAGTTTTCATGCAAAAACTGTCTATTTCAACTAACTTTGTCCATCCAAAACGAACTTTGTACTTTGCTATGAAGTTCCACCAGGAATGAGTTTTAATGCAAAAACTGTCTATTTCAACTAAATTGATCCATCCAAAACGAACTTTGTACTTTGCTATGAAGTTCCACCAGGAATGAGTTTTCATACAAAAACTGCCTATTTCAACTTAATTCGTCCATCCAAAACGAACTTTGTACTTTGCTATGAAGTTCCACCAGGAATGAGTTTTTTATGCAAAAACTGTCTATTTCAACTAACTTTGTCCATCTAAAACGAACTTTGTACTTTGCTATGAAGTTCCACCAGGAATGAGTTTTCATGCAAAAACTGTCTATTTCAACTTAATTCGTCCATCTGATTCGAACTTTGTACTTTGCTATGAAGTTCCACCAGGAATGAGTTTTCATACAAAAACTGTCTATTTCAACTTAATTCGTCCATCCAAAACGAACTTTGTACTTTGCTATGAAGTTCCACCAGGAATGAGTTTTCATGCAAAAACTGTCTATTTCAACTAACTTTGTCCATCCAAAACGAACTTTGTACTTTGCTATGAAGTTCCACCAGGAATGAGTTTTCATACAAAAACTGTCTATTTCAACTAAATTGATCCATCCAAAACGAACTTTGTACTTTGCTATGAAGTTCCACCAGGAATGAGTTTTTATGCAAAAACTGTCTATTTCAACTAACTTTGTCCATCCAAAACGAACTTTGTACTTTGCTATGAAGTTCCACCAGGAATGAGTTTTCATGCAAAAACTGTCTATTTCAACTAACTTTGTCCATCTAAAACGAACTTTGTACTTTGCTATGAAGTTCCACCAGGAATGAGTTTTCATGCAAAAACTGTCTATTTCAACTAAATTGATCCATCCAAAACGAACTTTGTACTTTGCTATGAAGTTCCACCAGGAATGAGTTTTCATGCAAAAACTGTCTATTTCAACTAACTTTGTCTATCCAAAACGAACTTTGTAATTTGCTATGAAGTTCCACCAGGAATGAGTTTTCATACAAAAACTGTCTATTTCAACTTAATTCGTCCATCCAAAACGAACTTTGTACTTTGCTATGAAGTTCCACCAGGAATGAGTTTTTATGCAAAAACTGTCTATTTCAACTAACTTTGTCCATCTAAAACGAACTTTGTACTTTGCTATGAAGTTCCACCAGGAATGAGTTTTCATGCAAAAACTGTCTATTTCAACTTAATTCGTCCATCTGATTCGAACTTTGTACTTTGCTATGAAGTTCCACCAGGAATGAGTTTTCATACAAAAACTGTCTATTTCAACTTAATTCGTCCATCCAAAACGAACTTTGTACTTTGCTATGAAGTTCCACCAGGAATGAGTTTTCATGCAAAAACTGTCTATTTCAACTAACTTTGTCCATCCAAAACGAACTTTGTACTTTGCTATGAAGTTCCACCAGGAATGAGTTTTCATGCAAAAACTGTCTATTTCAACTTAATTCGTCCATCTGATTCGAACTTTGTACTTTGCTATGAAGTTCCACCAGGAATGAGTTTTCATACAAAAACTGTCTATTTCAACTTAATTCGTCCATCCAAAACGAACTTTGTACTTTGCTATGAAGTTCCACCAGGAATGAGTTTTTATGCAAAAACTGTCTATTTCAACTTAATTCGTCCATCTGATTCGAACTTTGTACTTTGCTATGAAGTTCCACCAGGAATGAGTTTTCATACAAAAACTGTCTATTTCAACTTAATTCGTCCATCCAAAACGAACTTTGTACTTTGCTATGAAGTTCCACCAGGAATGAGTTTTCATGCAAAAACTGTCTATTTCAACTAACTTTGTCCATCCAAAACGAACTTTGTTCTTTGCTATGAAGTTCCACCAGGAATGAGTTTTCATGCAAAAACTGTCTATTTCAACTTAATTCGTCCATCTGATTCGAACTTTGTACTTTGCTATGAAGTTCCACCAGGAATGAGTTTTCATACAAAAACTGTCTATTTCAACTAAATTGATCCATCCAAAACGAACTTTGTACTTTGCTATGAAGTTCCACCAGGAATGAGTTTTCATGCAAAAACTGTCTATTTCAACTAACTTTGTCCATCCCAAACGAACTTTGTACTTTGCTATGAAGTTCCACCAGGAATGAGTTTTCATGCAAAAACTGTCTATTTCAACTAAATTGATCCATCCAAAACGAACTTTGTACTTTGCTATGAAGTTCCACCAGGAATGAGTTTTCATACAAAAACTGTCTATTTCAACTAAATTGATCCATCCAAAACGAACTTTGTACTTTGCTATAAAGTTCCACCAGGAATGAGTTTTTATGCAAAAACTGTCTATTTCAACTAACTTTGTTCATCCAAAACGAACTTTGTACTTTGCTATGAAGTTCCACCAGGAATGAGTTTTCATGCAAAAACTGTCTATTTCAACTTAATTCGTCCATCTGATTCGAACTTTGTACTTTGCTATGAAGTTCCACCAGGAATGAGTTTTCATACAAGAACTGTCTATTTCAACTAACTTTGTCCATCCAAAACGAACTTTGTACTTTGCTATGAAGTTCCACCAGGAATGAGTTTTCATACAAAAACTGTCTATTTCAACTAAATTGATCCATCCAAAACGAACTTTGTACTTTGCTATGAAGTTCCACCAGGAATGAGTTTTTATGCAAAAACTGTCTATTTCAACTAACTTTGTCCATCCAAAACGAACTTTGTACTTTGCTATGAAGTTCCACCAGGAATGAGTTTTCATGCAAAAACTGTCTATTTCAACTTAATTCGTCCATCTGATTCGAACTTCGTACTTTGCTATGAAGTTCCACCAGGAATGAGTTTTCATACAAAAACTGTCTATTTCAACTAAATTGATCCATCAAAAACGAACTTTGTACTTTGCTATGAAGTTCCAGCAGGAATGAGTTTTCATGCAAAAACTGTCTATTTCTACTAACTTTGTCTATCCAAAACGAACTTTGTACTTTGCTATGAAGTTCCACCAGGAATGAGTTTTTATACAAAAACTGTCTATTTCAACTTAATTCGTCCATCCAAAACGAACTTTGTACTTTGCTATGAAGTTCCACCAGGAATGAGTTTTTATGCAAAAACTGTCTATTTCAACTAACTTTGTCCATCTAAAACGAACTTTGTACTTTGCTATGAAGTTCCACCAGGAATGAGTTTTCATGCAAAAACTGTCTATTTCAACTAAATTGATCCATCCAAAACGAACTTTGTACTTTGCTATGAAGTTCCACCAGGAATGAGTTTTCATGCAAAAACTGTCTATTTCAACTAACTTTGTCTATCCAAAACGAACTTTGTACTTTGCTATGAAGTTCCACCAGGAATGAGTTTTTATACAAAAACTGTCTATTTCAACTTAATTCGTCCATCCAAAACGAACTCTGTACTTTGCTATGAAGTTCCACCAGGAATGAGTTTTTATGCAAAAACTGTCTATTTCAACTAACTTTGTCCATCTAAAACGAACTTTGTACTTTGCTATGAAGTTCCACCAGGAATGAGTTTTCATACAAAAACTGTCTATTTCAACTAAATTGATCCATCCAAAACGAACTTTGTACTTTGCTATGAAGTTCCACCAGGAATGAGTTTTCATGCAAAAACTGTCTTTTTCAACTAACTTTGTCTATCCAAAACGAACTTTGTACTTTGCTATGAAGTTCCACCAGGAATGAGTTTTTATACAAAAACTGTCTATTTCAACTTAATTCGTCCATCCAAAACGAACTTTGTACTTTGCTATGAAGTTCCACCAGGAATGAGTTTTTATGCAAAAACTGTCTATTTCAACTAACTTTGTCCATCTAAAACGAACTTTGTACTTTGCTATGAAGTTCCACCAGGAATGAGTTTTCATGCAAAAACTGTCTATTTCAACTAACTTTGTCCATCCAAAACGAACTTTGTACTTTGCTATGAAGTTCCACCAGGAATGAGTTTTCATACAAAAACTGTCTATTTCAACTTAATTCGTCCATCCAAAACGAACTTTGTACTTTGCTATGAAGTTCCACCAGGAATGAGTTTTCATGCAAAAACTGTCTATTTCAACTAACTTTGTCCATCCAAAACGAACTTTGTACTTTGCTATGAAGTTCCACCAGGAATGAGTTTTCATGCAAAAACTGTCTATTTCAACTTAATTCGTCCATCTGATTCGAACTTTGTACTTTGCTATGAAGTTCCACCAGGAATGAGTTTTCATACAAAAACTGTCTATTTCAACTTAATTCGTCCATCCAAAACGAACTTTGTACTTTGCTATGAAGTTCCACCAGGAATGAGTTTTCATGCAAAAACTGTCTATTTCAACTAAATTGATCCATCCAAAACGAACTTTGTACTTTGCTATGAAGTTCCACCAGGAATGAGTTTTCATGCAAAAACTGTCTATTTCAACTAAATTGATCCATCCAAAACGAACTTTGTACTTTGCTATGAAGTTCCACCAGGAATGAGTTTTCATGCAAAAACTGTCTATTTCAACTTAATTCGTCCATCTGATTCGAACTTTGTACTTTGCTATGAAGTTCCACCAGGAATGAGTTTTCATACAAAAACTGTCTATTTCAACTTAATTCGTCCATCCAAAACGAACTTTGTACTTTGCTATGAAGTTCCACCAGGAATGAGTTTTCATGCAAAAACTGTCTATTTCAACTAACTTTGTCCATCCAAAACGAACTTTGTACTTTGCTATGAAGTTCCACCAGGAATGAGTTTTCATACAAAAACTGTCTATTTCAACTAACTTTGTCCATCCAAAACGAACTTTGTACTTTGCTATGAAGTTCCACCAGGAATGAGTTTTTATGCAAAAACTGTCTATTTCAACTAACTTTGTCCATCTAAAACGAACTTTGTACTTTGCTATGAAGTTCCACCAGGAATGAGTTTTCATACAAAAACTGTCTATTTCAACTAACTTTGTCCATCCAAAACGAACTTTGTACTTTGCTATGAAGTTCCACCAGGAATGAGATTTCATGCAAAAACTGTCTATTTCAACTAACTTTGTCCATCTAAAACGAACTTTGTACTTTGCTATGAAGTTCTACCAGGAATGAGTTTTCATGCAAGAACTGTCTATTTCAACTAAATTGATATATTTAAAACGAACTTTGTACTTTGCTATGAAGTTCCACCAGGAATGAGTTTTTATGCAAAAACTGTCTATTTCAACTTAATTCGTCCATCTGATTCGAACTTTGTACTTTGCTATGAAGTTCCACCAGGAATGAGTTTTCATACAAAAACTGTCTATTTCAACTTAATTCGTCCATCCAAAACGAACTTTGTACTTTGCTATGAAGTTCCACCAGGAATGAGTTTTCATGCAAAAACTGTCTATTTCAACTAACTTTGTCCATCCAAAACGAACTTTGTACTTGGCTATGAAGTTCCACCAGGAATGAGTTTTCATACAAAAACTGTCTATTTCAACTAAATTGATCCATCCAAAACGAACTTTGTACTTTGCTATGAAGTTCCACCAGGAATGAGTTTTTATGCAAAAACTGTCTATTTCAACTAACTTTGTCCATCTAAAACGAACTTTGTACTTTGCTATGAAGTTCCACCAGGAATGAGTTTTCATGCAAAAACTGTCTATTTCAACTAACTTTGTCCATCCAAAACGAACTTTGTACTTTGCTATGAAGTTCCACCAGGAATGAGTTTTCATGCAAAAACTGTCTATTTCAACTAAATTGATCCATCCAAAACGAACTTTGTACTTTGCTATGAAGTTCCACCAGGAATGAGTTTTCATGCAAAAACTGTCTATTTCAACTAAATTGATCCATCCAAAACGAACTTTGTACTTTGCTATGAAGTTCCACCAGGAATGAGTTTTCATGCAAAAACTGTCTATTTCAACTTAATTCGTCCATCTGATTCGAACTTTGTACTTTGCTATGAAGTTCCACCAGGAATGAGTTTTCATACAAAAACTGTCTATTTCAACTTAATTCGTCCATCCAAAACGAACTTTGTACTTTGCTATGAAGTTCCACCAGGAATGAGTTTTCATGCAAAAACTGTCTATTTCAACTAACTTTGTACATCCAAAACGAACTTTGTACTTTGCTATGAAGTTCCACCAGGAATGAGTTTTCATACAAAAACTGTCTATTTCAACTTAATTCGTCCATCCAAAACGAACTTTGTACTTTGCTATGAAGTTCCACCAGGAATGAGTTTTCATGCAAAAACTGTCTATTTCAACTAACTTTGTACATCTAAAACGAACTTTGTACTTTGCTATGAAGTTCTACCAGGAATGAGTTTTCATACAAGAACTGTCTATTTCAACTAAATTGATCCATCCAAAACGAACTTTGTACTTTGCTATGAAGTTCCACCAGGAATGAGTTTTTATGCAAAAACTGTCTATTTCAACTAACTTTGTCCATCCAAAACGAACTTTGTACTTTGCTATGAAGTTCCACCAGGAATGAGTTTTCATGCAAAAACTGTCTATTTCAACTAACTTTGTCCATCTAAAACGAACTTTGTACTTTGCTATGAAGTTCTACCAGGAATGAGTTTTCATGCAAGAACTGTCTATTTCAACTAAATTGATCCATCCAAAACGAACTTTGTACTTTGCTATGAAGTTCCACCAGGAATGAGTTTTTATGCAAAAACTGTCTATTTCAACTTAATTCGTCCATCTGATTCGAACTTTGTACTTTGCTATGAAGTTCCACCAGGAATGAGTTTTTATGCAAAAACTGTCTATTTCAACTAACTTTGTCCATCTAAAACGAACTTTGTACTTTGCTATGAAGTTCCACCAGGAATGAGTTTTCATACAAAAACTGTCTATTTCAACTTAATTCGTCCATCCAAAACGAACTTTGTACTTTGCTATGAAGTTCCACCAGGAATGAGTTTTTATGCAAAAACTGTCTATTTCAACTAACTTTGTCCATCCAAAACGAACTTTGTACTTTGCTATGAAGTTCCACCAGGAATGAGTTTTCATACAAAAACTGTCTATTTCAACTTAATTCGTCCATCCAAAACGAACTTTGTACTTTGCTATGAAGTTCCACCAGGAATGAGTTTTCATGCAAAAACTGTCTATTTCAACTAACTTTGTCCATCTAAAACGAACTTTGTACTTTGCTATGAAGTTCTACCAGGAATGAGTTTTCATGCAAGAACTGTCTATTTCAACTAAATTGATCCATCCAAAACGAACTTTGTACTTTGCTATGAAGTTCCACCAGGAATGAGTTTTTATGCAAAAACTGTCTATTTCAACTAACTTTGTCCATCTAAAACGAACTTTGTACTTTGCTATGAAGTTCCACCAGGAATGAGTTTTCATACAAAAACTGTCTATTTCAACTTAATTCGTCCATCCAAAACGAACTTTGTACTTTGCTATGAAGTTCCACCAGGAATGAGTTTTTATGCAAAAACTGTCTATTTCAACTAACTTTGTCCATCCAAAACGAACTTTGTACTTTGCTATGAAGTTCCACCAGGAATGAGTTTTCATACAAAAACTGTCTATTTCAACTTAATTCGTCCATCCAAAACGAACTTTGTACTTTGCTATGAAGTTCCACCAGGAATGAGTTTTCATGCAAAAACTGTCTATTTCAACTAACTTTGTCCATCTAAAACGAACTTTGTACTTTGCTATGAAGTTCTACCAGGAATGAGTTTTCATGCAAGAACTGTCTATTTCAACTAAATTGATCCATCCAAAACGAACTTTGTACTTTGCTATGAAGTTCCACCAGGAATGAGTTTTTATGCAAAAACTGTCTATTTCAACTTAATTCGTCCATCTGATTCGAACTTTGTACTTTGCTATGAAGTTCCACCAGGAATGAGTTTTTATGCAAAAACTGTCTATTTCAACTAACTTTGTCCATCTAAAACGAACTTTGTACTTTGCTATGAAGTTCCACCAGGAATGAGTTTTCATACAAAAACTGTCTATTTCAACTTAATTCGTCCATCCAAAACGAACTTTGTACTTTGCTATGAAGTTCCACCAGGAATGAGTTTTCATGCAAAAACTGTCTATTTCAACTAAATTGATCCATCCAAAACGAACTTTGTACTTTGCTATGAAGTTCTACCAGGAATGAGTTTTCATGCAAGAACTGTCTTTTTCAACTAAATTGATCCATCCAAAACGAACTTTGTACTTTGCTATGAAGTTCCACCAGGAATGAGTTTTCATGCAAAAACTGTCTATTTCAACTAAATTGATCCATCCAAAACGAACTTTGTACTTTGCTATGAAGTTCTACCAGGAATGAGTTTTCATGCAAGAACTGTCTTTTTCAACTAAATTGATCCATCCAAAACGAACTTTGTACTTTGCTATGAAGTTCCACCAGGAATGAGTTTTTATGCAAAAACTGTCTATTTCAACTAACTTTGTCCATCCAAAACGAACTTTGTACTTTGCTATGAAGTTCCACCAGGAATGAGTTTTCATGCAAAAACTGTCTATTTCAACTTAATTCGTCCATCTAATTCGAACTTTGTACTTTGCTATGAAGTTCCACCAGGAATGAGTTTTCATACAAAAACTGTCTATTTCAACTTAATTCGTCCATCCAAAACGAACTTTGTACTTTGCTATGAAGTTCCACCAGGAATGAGTTTTCATGCAAAAACTGTCTATTTCAACTAACTTTGTCCATCCAAAACGAACTTTGTACTTTGCTATGAAGTTCCACCAGGAATGAGTTTTCATACAAAAACTGTCTATTTCAACTAAATTGATCCATCCAAAACGAACTTTGTACTTTGCTATGAAGTTCCACCAGGAATGAGTTTTTATGCAAAAACTGTCTATTTCAACTAACTTTGTCCATCCAAAACGAACTTTGTACTTTGCTATGAAGTTCCACCAGGAATGAGTTTTCATACAAAAACTGTCTATTTCAACTAAATTGATCCATCCAACACGAACTTTGTACTTTGCTATGAAGTTCCACCAGGAATGAGTTTTCATGCAAAAACTGTCTATTTGAACTAAATTGATCCATCCAAAACGAACTTTGTACTTTGCTATGAAGTTCCACCAGGAATGAGTTTTCATGCAAAAACTGTCTATTTCAACTTAATTCGTCCATCCAACACGAACTTTGTACTTTGCTATGAAGTTCCACCAGGAATGAGTTTTCATGCAAAAACTGTCTATTTCAACTAACTTTGTCCATCCAAAACGAACTTTGTACTTTGCTATGAAGTTCCACCAGGAATGAGTTTTCATGCAAAAACTGTCTATTTCAACTAACTTTGTCCATCCAAAACGAACTTTGTACTTTGCTATGAAGTTCCACCAGGAATGAGTTTTCATGCAAAAACTGTCTATTTCAACTAAATTGATCCATCCAAAACGAACTTTGTACTTTGCTATGAAGTTCCACCAGGAATGAGTTTTCATGCAAAAACTGTCTATTTCAACTTAATTCGTCCATCCAAAACGAACTTTGTACTTTGCTATGAAGTTCCACCAGGAATGAGTTTTCATGCAAAAACTGTCTATTTCAACTAACTTTGTTCATCCAAAACGAACTTTGTACTTTGCTATGAAGTTCCACCAGGAATGAGTTTTCATGCAAAAACTGTCTATTTCAACTAACTTTGTCCATCTGATTCGAACTTTGTACTTTGCTATGAAGTTCCACCAGGAATGAGTTTTCATGCAAAAACTGTCTATTTCAACTTAATTCGTCCATCCAAAACGAACTTTGTACTTTGCTATGAAGTTCCACCAGGAATGAGTTTTCATGCAAAAACTGTCTATTTCAACTAACTTTGTCCATCCAAAACGAACTTTGTACTTTGCTATGAAGTTCCACCAGGAATGAGTTTTCATGCAAAAACTGTCTATTTCAACTAACTTTGTCCATCTGATTCGAACTTTGTACTTTGCTATGAAGTTCCACCAGGAATGAGTTTTCATGCAAAAACTGTCTATTTCAACTTAATTCGTCCATCCAAAACGAACTTTGTACTTTGCTATGAAGTTCCACCAGGAATGAGTTTTCATGCAAAAACTGTCTATTTCAACTAAATTGATCCATCCAAAACGAACTTTGTACTTTGCTATGAAGTTCCACCAGGAATGAGTTTTCATGCAAAAACTGTCTATTTCAACTAACTTTGTCCATCCAAAACGAACTTTGTACTTTGCTATGAAGTTCCACCAGGAATGAGTTTTCATGCAAAAACTGTCTATTTCAACTTAATTCGTCCATCCAAAACGAACTTTGTACTTTGCTATGAAGTTCCACCAGGAATGAGTTTTCATGCAAAAACTGTCTATTTCAACTAAATTGATCCATCCAAAACGAACTTTGTACTTTGCTATGAAGTTCCACCAGGAATGAGTTTTCATGCAAAAACTGTCTATTTCAACTAACTTTGTCCATCCAAAACGAACTTTGTACTTTGCTATGAAGTTCCACCAGGAATGAGTTTTCATGCAAAAACTGTCTATTTCAACTTAATTCGTCCATCCAACACGAACTTTGTACTTTGCTATGAAGTTCCACCAGGAATGAGTTTTCATGCAAAAACTGTCTATTTCAACTAACTTTGTCCATCCAAAACGAACTTTGTACTTTGCTATGAAGTTCCACCAGGAATGAGTTTTCATGCAAAAACTGTCTATTTCAACTAAATTGATCCATCCAAAACGAACTTTGTACTTTGCTATGAAGTTCCACCAGGAATGAGTTTTCATGCAAAAACTGTCTATTTCAACTTAATTCGTCCATCCAACACGAACTTTGTACTTTGCTATGAAGTTCCACCAGGAATGAGTTTTCATGCAAAAACTGTCTATTTCAACTAAATTGATCCATCCAAAACGAACTTTGTACTTTGCTATGAAGTTCCACCAGGAATGAGTTTTTATGCAAAAACTGTCTATTTCAACTAACTTTGTCCATCCAAAACGAACTTTGTACTTTGCTATGAAGTTCCACCAGGAATGAGTTTTCATGCAAAAACTGTCTATTTCAACTAACTTTGTCCATCCAAAACGAACTTTGTACTTTGCTATGAAGTTCCACCAGGAATGAGTTTTTATGCAAAAACTGTCTATTTCAACTAAATTGATCCATCCAAAACGAACTTTGTACTTTGCTATGAAGTTCCACCAGGAATGAGTTTTCATGCAAAAACTGTCTATTTCAACTAAATTGATCCATCCAAAACGAACTTTGTACTTTGCTATGAAGTTCCACCAGGAATGAGTTTTCATGCAAAAACTGTCTATTTCAACTAAATTGATCCATCCAAAACGAACTTTGTACTTTGCTATGAAGTTCCACCAGGAATGAGTTTTTATGCAAAAACTGTCTATTTCAACTAAATTGATCCATCCAAAACGAACTTTGTACTTTGCTATGAAGTTCCACCAGGAATGAGTTTTTATGCAAAAACTGTCTATTTCAACTAACTTTGTCCATCCAAAACGAACTTTGTACTTTGCTATGAAGTTCCACCAGGAATAAGTTTTTATGCAAAAACTGTCTATTTCAACTAACTTTGTCCATCCAAAACGAACTTTGTACTTTGCTATGAAGTTCCACCAGGAATGAGTTTTCATGCAAAAACTGTCTATTTCAACTAACTTTGTCCATCCAAAACGAACTTTGTACTTTGCTATGAAGTTCCACCAGGAATGAGTTTTCATGCAAAAACTGTCTATTTCAACTAACTTTGTCCATCCAAAACGAACTTTGTACTTTGCTATGAAGTTCCACCAGGAATAAGTTTTTATGCAAAAACTGTCTATTTCAACTAACTTTGTCCATCCAAAACGAACTTTGTACTTTGCTATGAAGTTCCACCAGGAATGAGTTTTCATGCAAAAACTGTCTATTTCAACTAACTTTGTCCATCCAAAACGAACTTTGTACTTTGCTATGAAGTTCCACCAGGAATGAGTTTTTATGCAAAAACTGTCTATTTCAACTAAATTGATCCATCCAAAACGAACTTTGTACTTTGCTATGAAGTTCCACCAGGAATGAGTTTTTATGCAAAAACTGTCTATTTCAACTAAATTGATCCATCCAAAACGAACTTTGTACTTTGCTATGAAGTTCCACCAGGAATGAGTTTTTATGCAAAAACTGTCTATTTCAACTAACTTTGTCCATCCAAAACGAACTTTGTACTTTGCTATGAAGTTCCACCAGGAATAAGTTTTTATGCAAAAACTGTCTATTTCAACTAACTTTGTCCATCCAAAACGAACTTTGTACTTTGCTATGAAGTTCCACCAGGAATGAGTTTTCATGCAAAAACTGTCTATTTCAACTAACTTTGTCCATCCAAAACGAACTTTGTACTTTGCTATGAAGTTCCACCAGGAATAAGTTTTTATGCAAAAACTGTCTATTTCAACTAACTTTGTCCATCCAAAACGAACTTTGTACTTTGCTATGAAGTTCCACCAGGAATAAGTTTTTATGCAAAAACTGTCTATTTCAACTAACTTTGTCCATCCAAAACGAACTTTGTACTTTGCTATGAAGTTCCACCAGGAATGAGTTTTCATGCAAAAACTGTCTATTTCAACTAACTTTGTCCATCCAAAACGAACTTTGTACTTTGCTATGAAGTTCCACCAGGAATGAGTTTTTATGCAAAAACTGTCTATTTCAACTAAATTGATCCATCCAAAACGAACTTTGTACTTTGCTATGAAGTTCCACCAGGAATGAGTTTTTATGCAAAAACTGTCTATTTCAACTAAATTGATCCATCCAAAACGAACTTTGTACTTTGCTATGAAGTTCCACCAGGAATGAGTTTTCATGCAAAAACTGTCTATTTCAACTAACTTTGTCCATCCAAAACGAACTTTGTACTTTGCTATGAAGTTCCACCAGGAATGAGTTTTTATGCAAAAACTGTCTATTTCAACTAAATTGATCCATCCAAAACGAACTTTGTACTTTGCTATGAAGTTCCACCAGGAATGAGTTTTTATGCAAAAACTGTCTATTTCAACTAACTTTGTCCATCCAAAACGAACTTTGTACTTTGCTATGAAGTTCCACCAGGAATAAGTTTTTATGCAAAAACTGTCTATTTCAACTAACTTTGTCCATCCAAAACGAACTTTGTACTTTGCTATGAAGTTCCACCAGGAATGAGTTTTCATGCAAAAACTGTCTATTTCAACTAACTTTGTCCATCCAAAACGAACTTTGTACTTTGCTATGAAGTTCCACCAGGAATGAGTTTTTATGCAAAAACTGTCTATTTCAACTAACTTTGTCCATCGAAAACGAACTTTGTACTTTGCTATGAAGTTCCACCAGGAATGAGTTTTCATGCAAAAACTGTCTATTTCAACTAAATTGATCCATCCAAAACGAACTTTGTACTTTGCTATGAAGTTCCACCAGGAATGAGTTTTCATGCAAAAACTGTCTATTTCAACTAACTTTGTCCATCCAAAACGAACTTTGTACTTTGCTATGAAGTTCCACCAGGAATGAGTTTTTATGCAAAAACTGTCTATTTCAACTAACTTTGTCCATCCAAAACGAACTTTGTACTTTGCTATGAAGTTCCACCAGGAATGAGTTTTCATGCAAAAACTGTCTATTTCAACTAAATTGATCCATCCAAAACGAACTTTGTACTTTGCTATGAAGTTCCACCAGGAATGAGTTTTTATGCAAAAACTGTCTATTTCAACTAACTTTGTCCATCCAAAACGAACTTTGTACTTTGCTATGAAGTTCCACCAGGAATGAGTTTTCATTCAAAAACTGTCTATTTCAACTAACTTTGTCCATCCAAAACGAACTTTGTACTTTGCTATGAAGTTCCACCAGGAATGAGTTTTCATGCAAAAACTGTCTATTTCAACTAACTTTGTCCATCCAAAACGAACTTTGTACTTTGCTATGAAGTTCCACCAGGAATGAGTTTTCATGCAAAAACTGTCTATTTCAACTAACTTTGTCCATCCAAAACGAACTTTGTACTTTGCTATGAAGTTCCACCAGGAATGAGTTTTCATGCAAAAACTGTCTATTTCAACTAACTTTGTCCATCCAAAACGAACTTTGTACTTTGCTATGAAGTTCCACCAGGAATGAGTTTTTATGCAAAAACTGTCTATTTCAACTAACTTTGTCCATCCAAAACGAACTTCGTACTTTGCTATGAAGTTCCACCAGGAATGAGTTTTCATTCAAAAACTGTCTATTTCAACTAACTTTGTCCATCCAAAACGAACTTTGTACTTTGCTATGAAGTTCCACCAGGAATGAGTTTTCATGCAAAAACTGTCTATTTCAACTAACTTTGTCCATCCAAAACGAACTTTGTACTTTGCTATGAAGTTCCACCAGGAATGAGTTTTCATGCAAAAACTGTCTATTTCAACTAACTTTGTCCATCCAAAACGAACTTTGTACTTTGCTATGAAGTTCCACCAGGAATGAGTTTTCATGCAAAAACTGTCTATTTCAACTAACTTTGTCCATCCAAAACGAACTTTGTACTTTGCTATGAAGTTCCACCAGGAATGAGTTTTCATGCAAAAACTGTCTATTTCAACTAAATTGATCCATCCAAAACGAACTTTGTACTTTGCTATGAAGTTCCACCAGGAATGAGTTTTTATGCAAAAACTGTCTATTTCAACTAACTTTGTCCATCCAAAACGAACTTTGTACTTTGCTATGAAGTTCCACCAGGAATGAGTTTTCATGCAAAAACTGTCTATTTCAACTAAATTGATCCATCCAAAACGAACTTTGTACTTTGCTATGAAGTTCCACCAGGAATGAGTTTTCATGCAAAAACTGTCTATTTCAACTAAATTGATCCATCCAAAACGAACTTTGTACTTTGCTATGAAGTTCCACCAGGAATGAGTTTTTATGCAAAAACTGTCTATTTCAACTAACTTTGTCCATCCAAAACGAACTTTGTACTTTGCTATGAAGTTCCACCAGGAATGAGTTTTCATGCAAAAACTGTCTATTTCAACTAAATTGATCCATCCAAAACGAACTTTGTACTTTGCTATGAAGTTCCACCAGGAATGAGTTTTCATGCAAAAACTGTCTATTTCAACTAAATTGATCCATCCAAAACGAACTTTGTACTTTGCTATGAAGTTCCACCAGGAATGAGTTTTTATGCAAAAACTGTCTATTTCAACTAACTTTGTCCATCCAAAACGAACTTTGTACTTTGCTATGAAGTTCCACCAGGAATGAGTTTTTATGCAAAAACTGTCTATTTCAACTAACTTTGTCCATCCAAAACGAACTTTGTACTTTGCTATGAAGTTCCACCAGGAATGAGTTTTCATGCAAAAACTGTCTATTTCAACTAACTTTGTCCATCCAAAACGAACTTTGTACTTTGCTATGAAGTTCCACCAGGAATGAGTTTTCATGCAAAAACTGTCTATTTCAACTAACTTTGTCCATCCAAAACGAACTTTGTACTTTGCTATGAAGTTCCACCAGGAATGAGTTTTTATGCAAAAACTGTCTATTTCAACTAACTTTGTCCATCCAAAACGAACTTTGTACTTTGCTATGAAGTTCCACCAGGAATGAGTTTTCATGCAAAAACTGTCTATTTCAACTAACTTTGTCCATCCAAAACGAACTTTGTACTTTGCTATGAAGTTCCACCAGGAATGAGTTTTCATGCAAAAACTGTCTATTTCAACTAAATTGATCCATCCAAAACGAACTTTGTACTTTGCTATGAAGTTCCACCAGGAATGAGTTTTCATGCAAAAACTGTCTATTTTAACTAACTTTGTCCATCCAAAACGAACTTTGTACTTTGCTATGAAGTTCCACCAGGAATGAGTTTTCATGCAAAAACTGTCTATTTCAACTAACTTTGTCCATCCAAAACGAACTTTGTACTTTGCTATGAAGTTCCACCAGGAATGAGTTTTCATGCAAAAACTGTCTATTTTAACTGAATTGATCCATCCAAAACGAACTTTGTACTTTGCTATGAAGTTCCACCAGGAATGAGTTTTCATGCAAAAACTGTCTATTTCAACTTAATTCGTCCATCCAAAACGAACTTTGTACTTTGCTATGAAGTTCCACCAGGAATGAGTTTTCATGCAAAAACTGTCTATTTCAACTAACTTTGTCCATCCAAAACGAACTTTGTACTTTGCTATGAAGTTCCACCAGGAATGAGTTTTCATGCAAAAACTGTCTATTTCAACTAAATTGATCCATCCAAAACGAACTTTGTGCTTTGCTATGAAGTTCCACCAGGAATGAGTTTTCATGCAAAAACTGTCTATTTCAACTAACTTTGTCCATCCAAAACGAACTTTGTACTTTGCTATGAAGTTCCACCAGGAATGAGTTTTCATGCAAAAACTGTCTATTTCAACTAACTTTGTCCATCCAAAACGAACTTTGTACTTTGCTATGAAGTTCCACCAGGAATGAGTTTTCATTCAAAAACTGTCTATTTCAACTAACTTTGTCCATCCAAAACGAACTTTGTACTTTGCTATGAAGTTCCACCAGGAATGAGTTTTCATACAAAAACTGTCTATTTCAACTAACTTTGTCCATCCAAAACGAACTTTGTACTTTGCTATGAAGTTCCACCAGGAATGAGTTTTCATGCAAAAACTGTCTATTTCAACTAACTTTGTCCATCCAAAACGAACTTTGTACTTTGCTATGAAGTTCCACCAGGAATGAGTTTTCATGCAAAAACTGTCTATTTCAACTAACTTTGTCCATCCAAAACGAACTTTGTACTTTGCTATGAAGTTCCACCAGGAATGAGTTTTCATGCAAAAACTGTCTATTTCAACTAACTTTGTCCATCCAAAACGAACTTTGTACTTTGCTATGAAGTTCCACCAGGAATGAGTTTTCATGCAAAAACTGTCTATTTCAACTAACTTTGTCCATCCAAAACGAACTTTGTACTTTGCTATGAAGTTCCACCAGGAATGAGTTTTCATGCAAAAACTGTCTATTTCAACTAACTTTGTCCATCCAAAACGAACTTTGTACTTTGCTATGAAGTTCCACCAGGAATGAGTTTTCATGCAAAAACTGTCTATTTCAACTAACTTTGTCCATCCAAAACGAACTTTGTACTTTGCTATGAAGTTCCACCAGGAATGAGTTTTTATGCAAAAACTGTCTATTTCAACTAACTTTGTCCATCCAAAACGAACTTTGTACTTTGCTATGAAGTTCCACCAGGAATGAGTTTTCATGCAAAAACTGTCTATTTCAACTAACTTTGTCCATCCAAAACGAACTTTGTACTTTGCGATGAAGTTCCACCAGGAATGAGTTTTCATGCAAAAACTGTCTATTTCAACTAAATTGATCCATCCAAAACGAACTTTGTACTTTGCTATGAAGTTCCACCAGGAATGAGTTTTCATGCAAAAACTGTCTATTTCAACTAACTTTGTCCATCCAAAACGAACTTTGTACTTTGCTATGAAGTTCCACCAGGAATGAGTTTTCATGCAAAAACTGTCTATTTCAACTAACTTTGTCCATCCAAAACGAACTTTGTACTTTGCTATGAAGTTCCACCAGGAATGAGTTTTTATGCAAAAACTGTCTATTTCAACTTACTTTGTCCATCCAAAACGAACTTTGTACTTTGCTATGAAGTTCCACCAGGAATGAGTTTTCATGCAAAAACTGTCTATTTCAACTAACTTTGTCCATCCAAAACGAACTTTGTACTTTGCTATGAAGTTCCACCAGGAATGAGTTTTCATGCAAAAACTGTCTATTTCAACTAACTTTGTCCATCCAAAACGAACTTTGTACTTTGCTATGAAGTTCCACCAGGAATGAGTTTTTATGCAAAAACTGTCTATTTCAACTAACTTTGTCCATCCAAAACGAACTTTGTACTTTGCTATGAAGTTCCACCAGGAATGAGTTTACATGCAAAAACTGTCTATTTCAACTAACTTTGTCCATCCAAAACGAACTTTGTACTTTGCTATGAAGTTCCACCAGGAATGAGTTTTCATGCAAAAACTGTCTATTTCAACTAAATTGATCCATCCAAAACGAACTTTGTACTTTGCTATGAAGTTCCACCAGGAATGAGTTTTTATGCAAAAACTGTCTATTTCAACTAACTTTGTCCATCAAAAACGAACTTTGTACTTTGCTATGAAGTTCCACCAGGAATGAGTTTTCATGCAAAAACTGTCTATTTCAACTAACTTTGTCCATCCAAAACGAACTTTGTACTTTGCTATGAAGTTCCACCAGGAATGAGTTTTTATGCAAAAACTGTCTATTTCAACTAACTTTGTCCATCCAAAACGAACTTTGTACTTTGCTATGAAGTTCCACCAGGAATGAGTTTTCATGCAAAAACTGTCTATTTCAACTAACTTTGTCCATCCAAAACGAACTTTGTACTTTGCTATGAAGTTCCACCAGGAATGAGTTTTCATGCAAAAACTGTCTATTTCAACTAAATTGATCCATCCAAAACGAACTTTGTACTTTGCTATGAAGTACCACCAGGAATGAGTTTTTATGCAAAAACTGTCTATTTCAACTAACTTTGTCCATCGAAAACGAACTTTGTACTTTGCTATGAAGTTCCACCAGGAATGAGTTTTCATGCAAAAACTGTCTATTTCAACTAACTTTGTCCATCCAAAACGAACTTTGTACTTTGCTATGAAGTTCCACCAGGAATGAGTTTTCATGCAAAAACTGTCTATTTCAACTTAATTCGTCCATCCAAAACGAACTTTGTACTTTGCTATGAAGTTCCACCAGGAATGAGTTTTCATACAAAAACTGTCTATTTCAACTAACTTTGTCCATCTAAAACGAACTTTGTACTTTGCTATGAAGTTCCACCAGGAATGAGTTTTCATGCAAAAACTGTCTATTTCAACTTAATTCGTCCATCTGATTCGAACTTTGTACTTTGCTATGAAGTTCCACCAGGAATGAGTTTTCATACAAAAACTGTCTATTTCAACTAAATTGATCCATCCAAAACGAACTTTGTACTTTGCTATGAAGTTCCACCAGGAATGAGTTTTTATGCAAAAACTGTCTATTTCAACTAACTTTGTCCATCTAAAACGAACTTTGTACTTTGCTATGAAGTTCCACCAGGAATGAGTTTTCATACAAAAACTGTCTATTTCAACGAACTTTGTCCATCTAAAACGATCTTTGTACTTTGCTATGAAGTTCCACCAGGAATGAGTTTTCATACAAAAACTGTCTATTTCAACTAAATTGATCCATCCAAAACGAACTTTGTACTTTGCTATGAAGTTCCACCAGGAATGAGTTTTTATGCAAAAACTGTCTATTTCAACTAACTTTGTCCATCTTAAACGAACTTTGTACTTTGCTATGAAGTTCCACCAGGAATGAGTTTTCATACAAAAACTGTCTATTTCAACTAACTTTGTCCATCTAAAACGAACTTTGTACTTTGCTATGAAGTTCCACCAGGAATGAGTTTTCATGCAAAAACTGTCTATTTCAACTAACTTTGTCCATCCAAAACGAACTTTGTACTTTGCTATGAAGTTCCACCAGGAATGAGTTTTCATACAAAAACTGTCTATTTCAACTAAATTGATTCATCCAAAACGAACTTTGTACTTTGCTATGAAGTTCCACCAGGAATGAGTTTTTATGCAAAAACTGTCTATTTCAACTAACTTTGTCCATCTAAAACGAACTTTGTACTTTGCTATGAAGTTCCACCAGGAATGAGTTTTCATATAAAAACTGTCTATTTTAACTAACTTTGTCCATCTAAAACGAACTTTGTACTTTGCTATGAAGTTCCACCAGGAATGAGTTTTCATGCAAAAACTGTCTATTTCAACTAACTTTGTCCATCCAAAACGAACTTTGTACTTTGCTATGAAGTTCCACCAGGAATGAGTTTTCATACAAAAACTGTCTATTTCAACTAAATTGATCCATCCAAAACGAACTTTGTACTTTGCTATGAAGTTCCACCAGGAATGAGTTTTTATGCAAAAACTGTCTATTTCAACTAACTTTGTCCATCTAAAACGAACTTTGTACTTTGCTATGAAGTTCCACCAGGAATGAGTTTTAATACAAAAACTGTCTATTTCAACTAAATTGATCCATCCAAAACGAACTTTGTACTTTGCTATGAAGTTCCACCAGGAATGAGTTTTTATGCAAAAACTGTCTATTTCAACTAACTTTGTCCATCTAAAACGAACTTTGTACTTTGCTATGAAGTTCCACCAGGAATGAGTTTTCATACAAAAACTGTCTATTTCAACTAACTTTGTCCATCTAAAACGAACTTTGTACTTTGCTATGAAGTTCCACCAGGAATGAGTTTTCATGCAAAAACTGTCTATTTCAACTAACTTTGTCCATCTAAAACGAACTTTGTACTTTGCTATGAAGTTCCACCAGGAATGAGTTTTCATACAAAAACTGTCTATTTCAACTAACTTTGTCCATCTAAAACGAACTTTGTACTTTGCTATGAAGTTCCACCAGGAATGAGTTTTTATGCAAAAACTGTCTATTTCAACTAACTTTGTCCATCTAAAACGAACTTTGTACTTTGCTATGAAGTTCCACCAGGAATGAGTTTTCATACAAAAACTGTCTATTTCAACTAACTTTGTCCATCTAAAACGAACTTTGTACTTTGCTATGAAGTTCCACCAGGAATGAGTTTTCATGCAAAAACTGTCTATTTTAACTAACTTTGTCCATCCAAAACGAACTTTGTACTTTGCTATGAAGTTCCACCAGGAATGAGTTTTCATACAAAAACTGTCTATTTCAACTAAATTGATCCATCCAAAACGAACTTTGTACTTTGCTATGAAGTTCCACCAGGAATGAGTTTTTATGCAAAAACTGTCTATTTCAACTAACTTTGTCCATCTAAAACGAACTTTGTACTTTGCTATGAAGTTCCACCAGGAATGAGTTTTCATACAAAAACTGTCTATTTCAACTAACTTTGTCCATCTAAAACGAACTTTGTACTTTGCTATGAAGTTCCACCAGGAATGAGTTTTCATGCAAAAACTGTCTATTTCAACTAACTTTGTCCATCCAAAACGAACTTTGTACTTTGCTATGAAGTTCCACCAGGAATGAGTTTTCATACAAAAACTGTCTATTTCAACTAAATTGATCCATCCAAAACGAACTTTGTACTTTGCTATGAAGTTCCACCAGGAATGAGTTTTTATGCAAAAACTGTCTATTTCAACTAACTTTGTCCATCTAAAACGAACTTTGTACTTTGCTATGAAGTTCCACCAGGAATGAGTTTTCATGCAAAAACTGTCTATTTCAACTAACTTTGTCCATCCAAAACGAACTTTGTACTTTGCTATGAAGTTCCACCAGGAATGAGTTTTCATGCAAAAACTGTCTATTTCAACTAAATTGATCCATCCAAAACGAACTTTGTACTTTGCTATGAAGTTCCACCAGGAATGAGTTTTTATGCAAAAACTGTCTATTTCAACTAACTTTGTCCATCTAAAACGAACTTTGTACTTTGCTATGAAGTTCCACCAGGAATGAGTTTTCATGCAAAAACTGTCTATTTCAACTAAATTGATCCATCCAAAACGAACTTTGTACTTTGCTATGAAGTTCCACCAGGAATGAGTTTTCATGCAAAAACTGTCTATTTCAACTAACTTTGTCTATCCAAAACGAACTTTGTACTTTGCTATGAAGTTCCACCAGGAATGATTTTTCATGCAAAAACTGTCTATTTCAACTTAATTCGTCCATCCAAAACGAACTTTGTACTTTGCTATGAAGTTCCACCAGGAATGAGTTTTCATGCAAAAACTGTCTATTTCAACTAACTTTGTCCATCTAAAACGAACTTTGTACTTTGCTATGAAGTTCCACCAGGAATGAGTTTTCATGCAAAAACTGTCTATTTCAACTAAATTGATCCATCCAAAACGAACTTTGTACTTTGCTATGAAGTTCCACCAGGAATGAGTTTTCATGCAAAAACTGTCTATTTCAACTAACTTTGTCTATCCAAAACGAACTTTGTACTTTGCTATGAAGTTCCACCAGGAATGAGTTTTCATACAAAAACTGTCTATTTCAACTAACTTTGTCCATCCAAAACGAACTTTGTACTTTGCTATGAAGTTCCACCAGGAATGAGTTTTCATGCAAAAACTGTCTATTTCAACTTAATTCGTCCATCCAAAACGAACTTTGTACTTTGCTATGAAGTTCCACCAGGAATGAGTTTTCATGCAAAAACTGTCTATTTCAACTAACTTTGTCCATCTAAAACGAACTTTGTACTTTGCTATGAAGTTCCACCAGGAATGAGTTTTTATGCAAAAACTGTCTATTTCAACTAACTTTGTCCATCTAAAACGAACTTTGTACTTTGCTATGAAGTTCCACCAGGAATGAGTTTTTATGCAAAAACTGTCTATTTCAACTAACTTTGTCCATCTAAAACGAACCTTGTACTTTGCTATGAAGTTCCACCAGGAATGAGTTTTCATGCAAAAACTGTCTATTTCAACTTAATTCGTCCATCTGATTCGAACTTTGTACTTTGCTATGAAGTTCCACCAGGAATGAGTTTTCATGCAAAAACTGTCTATTTCAACTTAATTCGTCCATCCAAAACGAACTTTGTACTTTGCTATGAAGTTCCACCAGGAATGAGTTTTCATGCAAAAACTGTCTATTTCAACTAAATTGATCCATCCAAAACGAACTTTGTACTTTGCTATGAAGTTCCACCAGGAATGAGTTTTCATGCAAAAACTGTCTATTTCAACTAACTTTGTCTATCCAAAACGAACTTTGTACTTTGCTATGAAGTTCCACCAGGAATGAGTTTTCATGCAAAAACTGTCTATTTCAACTAACTTTGTCCATCTAAAACGAACTTTGTACTTTGCTATGAAGTTCCACCAGGAATGAGTTTTCATGCAAAAACTGTCTATTTCAACTAAATTGATCCATCCAAAACGAACTTTGTACTTTGCTATGAAGTTCCACCAGGAATGAGTTTTCATGCAAAAACTGTCTATTTCAACTAACTTTGTCCATCCAAAACGAACTTTGTACTTTGCTATGAAGTTCCACCAGGAATGAGTTTTTATGCAAAAACTGTCTATTTCAACTAACTTTGTCCATCTAAAACGAACTTTGTACTTTGCTATGAAGTTCCACCAGGAATGAGTTTTCATGCAAAAACTGTCTATTTCAACTTAATTCGTCCATCTGATTCGAACTTTGTACTTTGCTATGAAGTTCCACCAGGAATGAGTTTTCATGCAAAAACTGTCTATTTCAACTTAATTCGTCCATCCAAAACGAACTTTGTACTTTGCTATGAAGTTCCACCAGGAATGAGTTTTCATACAAAAACTGTCTATTTCAACTTAATGCGTCCATCCAAAACGAACTTTGTACTTTGCTATGAAGTTCCACCAGGAATGAGTTTTCATGCAAAAACTGTCTATTTCAACTTAATTCGTCCATCTGATTCGAACTTTGTACTTTGCTATGAAGTTCCACCAGGAATGAGTTTTCATGCAAAAACTGTCTATTTCAACTAACTTTGTCCATCCAAAACGAACTTTGTACTTTGCTATGAAGTTCCACCAGGAATGAGTTTTCATACAAAAACTGTCTATTTCAACTTAATTCGTCCATCCAAAACGAACTTTGTACTTTGCTATGAAGTTCCACCAGGAATGAGTTTTCATACAAAAACTGTCTATTTCAACTTAATGCGTCCATCCAAAACGAACTTTGTACTTTGCTATGAAGTTCCACCAGGAATGAGTTTTCATGCAAAAACTGTCTATTTCAACTTAATTCGTCCATCTGATTCGAACTTTGTACTTTGCTATGAAGTTCCACCAGGAATGAGTTTTCATACAAAAACTGTCTATTTCAACTTAATTCGTCCATCCAAAACGAACTTTGTACTTTGCTATGAAGTTCCACCAGGAATGAGTTTTCATGCAAAAACTGTCTATTTCAACTAACTTTGTCCATCCAAAACGAACTTTGTACTTTGCTATGAAGTTCCACCAGGAATGAGTTTTCATACAAAAACTGTCTATTTCAACTAACTTTGTCTATCCAAAACGAACTTTGTACTTTGCTATGAAGTTCCACCAGGAATGAGTTTTCATACAAAAACTGTCTATTTCAACTAACTTTGTCCATCTAAAACGAACTTTGTACTTTGCTATGAAGTTCCACCAGGAATGAGTTTTAATACAAAAACTGTCTATTTCAACTAAATTGATCCATCCAAAACGAACTTTGTACTTTGCTATGAAGTTCCACCAGGAATGAGTTTTTATGCAAAAACTGTCTATTTCAACTAACTTTGTCCATCTAAAACGAACTTTGTACTTTGCTATGAAGTTCCACCAGGAATGAGTTTTCATACAAAAACTGTCTATTTCAACTAACTTTGTCCATCTAAAACGAACTTTGTACTTTGCTATGAAGTTCCACCAGGAATGAGTTTTCATGCAAAAACTGTCTATTTCAACTAACTTTGTCCATCTAAAACGAACTTTGTACTTTGCTATGAAGTTCCACCAGGAATGAGTTTTCATACAAAAACTGTCTATTTCAACTAACTTTGTCCATCTAAAACGAACTTTGTACTTTGCTATGAAGTTCCACCAGGAATGAGTTTTTATGCAAAAACTGTCTATTTCAACTAACTTTGTCCATCTAAAACGAACTTTGTACTTTGCTATGAAGTTCCACCAGGAATGAGTTTTCATACAAAAACTGTCTATTTCAACTAACTTTGTCCATCTAAAACGAACTTTGTACTTTGCTATGAAGTTCCACCAGGAATGAGTTTTCATGCAAAAACTGTCTATTTCAACTAACTTTGTCCATCCAAAACGAACTTTGTACTTTGCTATGAAGTTCCACCAGGAATGAGTTTTCATACAAAAACTGTCTATTTCAACTAAATTGATCCATCCAAAACGAACTTTGTACTTTGCTATGAAGTTCCACCAGGAATGAGTTTTTATGCAAAAACTGTCTATTTCAACTAACTTTGTCCATCTAAAACGAACTTTGTACTTTGCTATGAAGTTCCACCAGGAATGAGTTTTCATACAAAAACTGTCTATTTCAACTAACTTTGTCCATCTAAAACGAACTTTGTACTTTGCTATGAAGTTCCACCAGGAATGAGTTTTCATGCAAAAACTGTCTATTTCAACTAACTTTGTCCATCCAAAACGAACTTTGTACTTTGCTATGAAGTTCCACCAGGAATGAGTTTTCATACAAAAACTGTCTATTTCAACTAAATTGATCCATCCAAAACGAACTTTGTACTTTGCTATGAAGTTCCACCAGGAATGAGTTTTTATGCAAAAACTGTCTATTTCAACTAACTTTGTCCATCTAAAACGAACTTTGTACTTTGCTATGAAGTTCCACCAGGAATGAGTTTTCATGCAAAAACTGTCTATTTCAACTAACTTTGTCCATCCAAAACGAACTTTGTACTTTGCTATGAAGTTCCACCAGGAATGAGTTTTCATGCAAAAACTGTCTATTTCAACTAAATTGATCCATCCAAAACGAACTTTGTACTTTGCTATGAAGTTCCACCAGGAATGAGTTTTTATGCAAAAACTGTCTATTTCAACTAACTTTGTCCATCTAAAACGAACTTTGTACTTTGCTATGAAGTTCCACCAGGAATGAGTTTTCATGCAAAAACTGTCTATTTCAACTAAATTGATCCATCCAAAACGAACTTTGTACTTTGCTATGAAGTTCCACCAGGAATGAGTTTTCATGCAAAAACTGTCTATTTCAACTAACTTTGTCTATCCAAAACGAACTTTGTACTTTGCTATGAAGTTCCACCAGGAATGATTTTTCATGCAAAAACTGTCTATTTCAACTTAATTCGTCCATCCAAAACGAACTTTGTACTTTGCTATGAAGTTCCACCAGGAATGAGTTTTCATGCAAAAACTGTCTATTTCAACTAACTTTGTCCATCTAAAACGAACTTTGTACTTTGCTATGAAGTTCCACCAGGAATGAGTTTTCATGCAAAAACTGTCTATTTCAACTAAATTGATCCATCCAAAACGAACTTTGTACTTTGCTATGAAGTTCCACCAGGAATGAGTTTTCATGCAAAAACTGTCTATTTCAACTAACTTTGTCTATCCAAAACGAACTTTGTACTTTGCTATGAAGTTCCACCAGGAATGAGTTTTCATACAAAAACTGTCTATTTCAACTAACTTTGTCCATCCAAAACGAACTTTGTACTTTGCTATGAAGTTCCACCAGGAATGAGTTTTCATGCAAAAACTGTCTATTTCAACTTAATTCGTCCATCCAAAACGAACTTTGTACTTTGCTATGAAGTTCCACCAGGAATGAGTTTTCATGCAAAAACTGTCTATTTCAACTAACTTTGTCCATCTAAAACGAACTTTGTACTTTGCTATGAAGTTCCACCAGGAATGAGTTTTTATGCAAAAACTGTCTATTTCAACTAACTTTGTCCATCTAAAACGAACTTTGTACTTTGCTATGAAGTTCCACCAGGAATGAGTTTTTATGCAAAAACTGTCTATTTCAACTAACTTTGTCCATCTAAAACGAACCTTGTACTTTGCTATGAAGTTCCACCAGGAATGAGTTTTCATGCAAAAACTGTCTATTTCAACTTAATTCGTCCATCTGATTCGAACTTTGTACTTTGCTATGAAGTTCCACCAGGAATGAGTTTTCATGCAAAAACTGTCTATTTCAACTTAATTCGTCCATCCAAAACGAACTTTGTACTTTGCTATGAAGTTCCACCAGGAATGAGTTTTCATGCAAAAACTGTCTATTTCAACTAAATTGATCCATCCAAAACGAACTTTGTACTTTGCTATGAAGTTCCACCAGGAATGAGTTTTCATGCAAAAACTGTCTATTTCAACTAACTTTGTCTATCCAAAACGAACTTTGTACTTTGCTATGAAGTTCCACCAGGAATGAGTTTTCATGCAAAAACTGTCTATTTCAACTAACTTTGTCCATCTAAAACGAACTTTGTACTTTGCTATGAAGTTCCACCAGGAATGAGTTTTCATGCAAAAACTGTCTATTTCAACTAAATTGATCCATCCAAAACGAACTTTGTACTTTGCTATGAAGTTCCACCAGGAATGAGTTTTCATGCAAAAACTGTCTATTTCAACTAACTTTGTCCATCCAAAACGAACTTTGTACTTTGCTATGAAGTTCCACCAGGAATGAGTTTTTATGCAAAAACTGTCTATTTCAACTAACTTTGTCCATCTAAAACGAACTTTGTACTTTGCTATGAAGTTCCACCAGGAATGAGTTTTCATGCAAAAACTGTCTATTTCAACTTAATGCGTCCATCCAAAACGAACTTTGTACTTTGCTATGAAGTTCCACCAGGAATGAGTTTTCATGCAAAAACTGTCTATTTCAACTAACTTTGTCCATCCAAAACGAACTTTGTACTTTGCTATGAAGTTCCACCAGGAATGAGTTTTTATGCAAAAACTGTCTATTTCAACTAACTTTGTCCATCTAAAACGAACTTTGTACTTTGCTATGAAGTTCCACCAGGAATGAGTTTTCATGCAAAAACTGTCTATTTCAACTTAATGCGTCCATCCAAAACGAACTTTGTACTTTGCTATGAAGTTCCACCAGGAATGAGTTTTTATGCAAAAACTGTCTATTTCAACTAACTTTGTCCATCTAAAACGAACCTTGTACTTTGCTATGAAGTTCCACCAGGAATGAGTTTTCATGCAAAAACTGTCTATTTCAACTTAATTCGTCCATCTGATTCGAACTTTGTACTTTGCTATGAAGTTCCACCAGGAATGAGTTTTCATGCAAAAACTGTCTATTTCAACTTAATTCGTCCATCCAAAACGAACTTTGTACTTTGCTATGAAGTTCCACCAGGAATGAGTTTTCATGCAAAAACTGTCTATTTCAACTAACTTTGTCCATCCAAAACGAACTTTGTACTTTGCTATGAAGTTCCACCAGGAATGAGTTTTCATACAAAAACTGTCTATTTCAACTTAATTCGTCCATCCAAAACGAACTTTGTACTTTGCTATGAAGTTCCACCAGGAATGAGTTTTCATACAAAAACTGTCTATTTCAACTTAATGCGTCCATCCAAAACGAACTTTGTACTTTGCTATGAAGTTCCACCAGGAATGAGTTTTCATGCAAAAACTGTCTATTTCAACTTAATTCGTCCATCTGATTCGAACTTTGTACTTTGCTATGAAGTTCCACCAGGAATGAGTTTTCATACAAAAACTGTCTATTTCAACTTAATTCGTCCATCCAAAACGAACTTTGTACTTTGCTATGAAGTTCCACCAGGAATGAGTTTTCATGCAAAAACTGTCTATTTCAACTAACTTTGTCCATCCAAAACGAACTTTGTACTTTGCTATGAAGTTCCACCAGGAATGAGTTTTCATACAAAAACTGTCTATTTCAACTAAATTGATCCATCCAAAACGAACTTTGTACTTTGCTATGAAGTTCTACCAGGAATGAGTTTTCATACAAAAACTGTCTATTTCAACTAAATTGATCCATCCAAAACGAACTTTGTACTTTGCTATGAAGTTCCACCAGGAATGAGTTTTCATACAAAAACTGTCTATTTCAACTAAATTGATCCATCCAAAACGAACTTTGTACTTTGCTATGAAGTTCCACCAGGAATGAGTTTTTATGCAAAAACTGTCTATTTCAACTAACTTTGTCCATCCAAAACGAACTTTGTACTTTGCTATGAAGTTCCACCAGGAATGAGTTTTCATGCAAAAACTGTCTATTTCAACTAACTTTGTCCATCCAAAACGAACTTTGTACTTTGCTATGAAGTTCTACCAGGAATGAGTTTTCATACAAAAACTGTCTATTTCAACTAAATTGATCCATCCAAAACGAACTTTGTACTTTGCTATGAAGTTCCACCAGGAATGAGTTTTTATGCAAAAACTGTCTATTTCAACTAACTTTGTCCATCTAAAACGAACTTTGTACTTTGCTATGAAGTTCCACCAGGAATGAGTTTTCATGCAAAAACTGTCTATTTCAACTTAACACTAGAACCGCCGGACTTTGCAACCTTACTAGAACCGCCATATGGGACAATTTTGTCTCATTTGTTATGTATAATTTTTTAGACATGTTTATTATTACCTAAGGCTTTCTTGCGGTAAAATAAGTAATAAACATCATAATTAGGAAGAATAAAGCTTTATTAGCAGCTTAATCAATAATTAAAATTGAAATGAGATCATATCACTCGCATACCAAGGATATCAAGGCCAGGTTTTGTACATTAATATAACACTTTAGGACTTTTGGTGATAAACGCTTTTAATTATTCCTTATAGGGTTGAACGACAGTGAATTCAGGCTTATAGCTATAAATTATTTACATAGGGTACGTAGATACGTAGGGTTTTTATGATCATAAAACAAGTCTTTTTTTTGTTTTAAGTTGTTTGGGTCTACGCGGGTGTTTGTGACTTCCTTTAGAAACATTAAAAAAAAATGATGTCAACATAGCTCTAAATAACCAAAAGAAGAGAATAAAGCTTTTTTCAAAAGCAAAAGGAATACCTAGATTAATTATTTCATGCATCTTCAGGTTTCTTGGCATCAGGACATAATATTACATTGCTTCATCAGAACCTGGCTCACATAAAACGCATACGTACGAAACTCTTCGAGTACATTTTTTACATACTGGTCTATTGCATGTAAAGCATTCGTTAGCACTTTTGCCCTCGTGACAAGACATTTGAACCTGGCAACGCCTACGAGAACCTCCAGCACCTGACACAGGCAAGTTAGCGTTGGCGCTCTTTTTTTCAACGTACTCTTTGGCAAGTTCTTCGCCTAGTTTGAAAAGAAATTCGCGTCTAGATATCTTTTCTTTTGTAAGTTCTTTGTACAAGACCCAAGCATTGATTCCCGCTAAATCCATAATATTAAAAAATGAATGAACAGGCCATCTTCTACTAGCACTTTTCACGGAGTACTTTCTACACATTTGGTCAACCACATCGACTCCATATTTGGTCGAGTTGTAAAAAGACACAGTTTCAGGCTTTGATTTTTTATCGTTTCCAGTTCTTACATCACGAAGCATTGAACTCAGTAAAACGACATTTTTTTTAGTGTTTCCTTGATAGACTGTAAGAGTTATGTCGTCGCTTTTGAACGCTTTGGTAAAGTAAAGTTTCTCTTTGGCGTTCTTTACGCAGATCGGCACTTCCCTTCTAGCCTTGTTGACTGTGCCAACTAAGCTAGTTTTTTTGGATTTCAAAAACTTTGCTAATTCTAAGGAAGTGAAAAAATTATCACAAGTTACGTTTCTTCCTCTGTTTAAGTACGGATCTACTAATTTTTTGACTACAAAATCTCCTAGTCTCTCCTTCGCAGGACGTTCATTATTTTTTCCGAGATAAGGAAAGATGTTAATAATATATTTCGAATCTACGTCAACAGCCATCCAATACTTTTGCCCGTACTTATCTGGTTTCGATGCCATAAACTGCGTAAATGGGCACCTCGTCTTGGATGGAAACAATTGTTCATCGACAGAAATGTGAGGACCTGGTACGTAATTGCTTTGACAGTTTGAAACAAATCTTGAAAAAACATCTGATATCAGGGCAAATTTGTCGGTTTGCAATCGTTCCGATCTAGTCGATTTTTCGTCAAATCTCAGGAACTTCATAATCTCGCGAAACCTTTTACGCGACATAAAATTCTTGCAGAACGGAAGTCCGTATTTTTCGGACCACATAAGATCAATATCCATGCCTTTGGACTCAGTAGCTCCGCGAATGTACAAAATCGCTAGAAATGCATCCAGCTCAGCAGGAGACAAAGTCCAGTCTTTGGTTTGCAATACTCTTCTAGCTTCAATTTCAGTGCACTTTCGGATTCGATTTAGAATACCATTATCAATGATAAGACGCCATGAACTCGAGGCTGCACCGCTGACTACGTATCGTTTAGCATAAGGAGTCGGACCGGGTACGTCTCTTATAACGTTTAATTCAGCAACTCTACCTCCATTAGCATTGTTAATTTCCACTGCTGTCCACTGTGTGCCGTCAGGTGCCTCTACGATCGATCCAACAACAAGTTTATCTAAAGAACCTTCTAAAGAAGTGTTGCGGCTCGTTTTAGCTGCTACTTTTGACTGTATATCAACTTGGTCGTTTCTTGATTTTGCAGGGGCTACTCGTGGAGCTCTTTCAGCATTAGAGTCTGCAGTTTGACGAGTTCCGCTAGCCCGACGAGTTTGTTTTGAAAGCCCAGTGCCAATGTCTGTGACATAGATACGCTTTCTTCCAGGGCCTTCTTTATCAGATTCTTTATCTGAAATAAACATAAAATAAAATAATTTTTATAAATAGCATATGTGTGAAAAAGTTAATAAACGTGGTTTGACAGCCAAATTACTTTTGTATGATACTTGCCTTCAACTGAGTGCTGTACTTGTTCTGGAACACAATCTTCAAGCTGGTTGTCGGATGATTCACTAGAGGAGCATATCAATGGATCAAATAAATCGCAGTCAGAGGTATCGGACAGAGGATCCCCTTCTGATTGATCACTGGAAATTTCGTTCAGAGCAGCCACAATCTCTTCGGGTCGTAAACCACGCTGGCGCGCCATATTTAACTTTTGAAAGCGCACAAATAAATATTTCACCTTGCAAACACTTGCAACCGGGTGTTGGGAGAGCATAAACAGGGACCAAACAAGCCGGCAAGTCGAAACGTGAAGGCTACTTGTTTGGAGCTGCAAGTATTGTGCTGGGGATCCCAATACGCAATAGCCAGCAGTTGATGCTTTGAGTGGAGAGCTGGGAATAGGGGCACTCAGACGAACCAGTGCTTCCAATAATATTGCGGTAGAGTGTATAAAAATGGTGCTTTCATAGATTAGCCGATTGATAATAGCGCAAAAATAAACGCGTAGTAAGCAAAAGTGAATGCAGGTATGCAGTCGAACACTATTGCGCACTTTTATTGTTCCATTCGTATTGACATGCCTTGTCACGAAACCGCATACTCGCCAGTGCTGCCAGACTTGCAGAAGCACATCCATCACTCGTTGACAGCAGGAATACCAGCTATCAAAACGCATTTTGCCTATGGGACAAAATTGTCCCATTTGGCGGTTCTAGGTTGGAAATGATTTTTTTTAAGTACCATATGGGATACACATTTTTTTATTGGCGCATTCAAAAGATCGTTAAAAATAAATAAAAGTCACAAAATTTCAATGAGTTGACAAGACGGCAAGCGGAACAACACACTTTTTTCGAGTGCGATGGGACAAAAAAGTCCCATCGGCGGTTCTAGTGTTAATTCGTCCATCTGATTCGAACTTTGTACTTTGCTATGAAGTTCCACCAGGAATGAGTTTTCATACAAAAACTGTCTATTTCAACTAAATTGATCCATCCAAAACGAACTTTGTACTTTGCTATGAAGTTCCACCAGGAATGAGTTTTCTTGCAAAAACTGTCTATTTCAACTAACTTTGTCTATCCAAAACGAACTTTGTACTTTGCTATGAAGTTCCACCAGGAATGAGTTTTTATACAAAAACTGTCTATTTCAACTTAATTCGTCCATCCAAAACGAACTTTGTACTTTGCTATGAAGTTCCACCAGGAATGAGTTTTTATGCAAAAACTGTCTATTTCAACTAACTTTGTCCATCTAAAACGAACTTTGTACTTTGCTATGAAGTTCCACCAGGAATGAGTTTTCATACAAAAACTGTCTATTTCAACTAAATTGATCCATCCAAAACGAACTTTGTACTTTGCTATGAAGTTCCACCAGGAATGAGTTTTCTTGCAAAAACTGTCTATTTCAACTAACTTTGTCTATCCAAAACGAACTTTGTACTTTGCTATGAAGTTCCACCAGGAATGAGTTTTTATACAAAAACTGTCTATTTCAACTTAATTCGTCCATCAAAAACGAACTTTGTACTTTGCTATGAAGTTCCACCAGGAATGAGTTTTTATGCAAAAACTGTCTATTTCAACTTACTTTGTCCATCTAAAACGAACTTTGTACTTTGCTATGAAGTTCCACCAGGAATGAGTTTTCATGCAAAAACTGTCTATTTCAACTTAATTCGTCCATCTGATTCGAACTTTGTACTTTGCTATGAAGTTCCACCAGGAATGAGTTTTCATACAAAAACTGTCTATTTCAACTTAATTCGTCCATCCAAAACGAACTTTGTACTTTGCTATGAAGTTCCACCAGGAATGAGTTTTCATGCAAAAACTGTCTATTTCAACTAACTTTGTCCATCCAAAACGAACTTTGTACTTTGCTATGAAGTTCCACCAGGAATGAGTTTTCATGCAAAAACTGTCTATTTCAACTAACTTTGTCCATCTAAAACGAACTTTGTACTTTGCTATGAAGTTCCACCAGGAATGAGTTTTCATACAAAAACTGTCTATTTCAACGAAATTGATCCATCCAAAACGAACTTTGTACTTTGCTATGAAGTTCCACCAGGAATGAGTATTCATGCAAAAACTGTCTATCTCAACTAACTTTGTCCATCCAAAACGAATTTTGTACTTTGCTATGAAGTTCCACCAGGAATGAGTTTTCATACAAAAACTGTCTATTTCAACTTAATTCGTCCATCCAAAACGAACTTGGTACTTTGCTATGAAGTTCCACCAGGAATGAGTTTTCATACAAAAACTGTCTATTTCAACTTAATTCGTCCATCCAAAACGAACTTTGTACTTTGCTATGAAGTTCCACCAGGAATGAGTTTTCATGCAAAAACTGTCTATTTCAACTAAATTGATCCATCCAAAACGAACTTTGTACTTTGCTATGAAGTTCCACCAGGAATGAGTTTTTATGCAAAAACTGTCTATTTCAACTGACTTTGTCCATCCAAAACGAACTTTGTACTTTGCTATGAAGTTCCACCAGGAATGAGTTTTCATGCAAAAACTGTCTATTTCAACTTAATTCGTCCATCTGATTCGAACTTTGTACTTTGCTATGAAGTTCCACCAGGAATGAGTTTTCATACAAAAACTGTCTATTTCAACTTAATTCGTCCATCCAAAACGAACTTTGTACTTTGCTATGAAGTTCCACCAGGAATAAGTTTTCATGCAAAAACTGTCTATTTCAACTAAATTGATCCATCTAAAATGAACTTTGTACTTTGCTATGAAGTTCCACCAGGAATGAGTTTTCATGCAAAAACTGTCTATTTCAACTAAATTGATCCATCCAAAACGAACTTTGTACTTTGCTATGAAGTTCCACCAGGAATGAGTTTTCATGCAAAAACTGTCTATTTCAACTAAATTGATCCATCTAAAACGAACTTTGTACTTTGCTATGAAGTTCCACCAGGAATGAGTTTTCATGCAAAAACTGTCTATTTCAACTAAATTGATCCATCCAAAACGAACTTTGTACTTTGCTATGAAGTTCCACCAGGAATGAGTTTTCATGCAAAAACTGTCTATTTCAACTAAATTGATCCATCCAAAACGAACTTTGTACTTTGCTATGAAGTTCCACCAGGAATGAGTTTTCATGCAAAAACTGTCTATTTCAACTAAATTGATCCATCCAAAACGAACTTTGTACTTTGCTATGAAGTTCCACCAGGAATGAGTTTTCATGCAAAAACTGTCTATTTCAACTAACTTTGTCCATCCAAAACGAACTTTGTACTTTGCGATGAAGTTCCACCAGGAATGAGTTTTCATACAAAAACTGTCTATTTCAACTTAATTCGTCCATCTGATTCGAACTTTGTACTTTGCTATGAAGTTCCACCAGGAATGAGTTTTCATACAAAAACTGTCTATTTCAACTTAATTCGTCCATCCAAAACGAACTTTGTACTTTGCTATGAAGTTCCACCAGGAATGAGTTTTCATGCAAAAACTGTCTATTTCAACTAACTTTGTCCATCCAAAACGAACTTTGTACTTTGCGATGAAGTTCCACCAGGAATGAGTTTTCATACAAAAACTGTCTATTTCAACTTAATTCGTCCATCTGATTCGAACTTTGTACTTTGCTATGAAGTTCCACCAGGAATGAGTTTTCATACAAAAACTGTCTATTTCAACTTAATTCGTCCATCCAAAACGAACTTTGTACTTTGCTATGAAGTTCCACCAGGAATGAGTTTTCATGCAAAAACTGTCTATTTCAACTAAATTGATCCATCTAAAACGAACTTTGTACTTTGCTATGAAGTTCCACCAGGAATGAGTTTTCATGCAAAAACTGTCTATTTCAACTTAATTCGTCCATCTGATTCGAACTTTGTACTTTGCTATGAAGTTCCACCAGGAATGAGTTTTCATACAAAAACTGTCTATTTCAACTTAATTCGTCCATCCAAAACGAACTTTGTACTTTGCTATGAAGTTCCACCAGGAATGAGTTTTCATGCAAAAACTGTCTATTTCAACTAACTTTGTCCATCTAAAACGAACTTTGTACTTTGCTATGAAGTTCTACCAGGAATGAGTTTTCATGCAAAAACTGTCTATTTCAACTTAATTCGTCCATCTGATTCGAACTTTGTACTTTGCTATGAAGTTCCACCAGGAATGAGTTTTTATGCAAAAACTGTCTATTTCAACTTAATTCGTCCATCTGATTCGAACTTTGTACTTTGCTATGAAGTTCCACCAGGAATGAGTTTTTATGCAAAAACTGTCTATTTCAACTTAATTCGTCCATCTGATTCGAACTTTGTACTTTGCTATGAAGTTCCACCAGGAATGAGTTTTCATGCAAAAACTGTCTATTTCAACTAACTTTGTCCATCCAAAACGAACTTTGTACTTTGCTATGAAGTTCCACCAGGAATGAGTTTTCATACAAAAACTGTCTATTTCAACTTAATTCGTCCATCCAAAACGAACTTTGTACTTTGCTATGAAGTTCCACCAGGAATGAGTTTTCATGCAAAAACTGTCTATTTCAACTAACTTTGTCCATCCAAAACGAACTTTGTACTTTGCTATGAAGTTCCACCAGGAATGAGTTTTCATGCAAGAACTGTCTATTTCAACTTAATTCGTCCATCTGATTCGAACTTTGTACTTTGCTATGAAGTTCCACCAGGAATGAGTTTTTATGCAAAAACTGTCTATTTCAACTTAATTCGTCCATCTGATTCGAACTTTGTACTTTGCTATGAAGTTCCACCAGGAATGAGTTTTTATGCAAAAACTGTCTATTTCAACTAACCTTGTCCATCCAAAACGAACTTTGTACTTTGCTATGAAGTTCCACCAGGAATGAGTTTTCATGCAAAAACTGTCTATTTCAACTAACTTTGTCCATCCAAAACGAACTTTGTACTTTGCTATGAAGTTCCACCAGGAATGAGTTTTCATGCAAAAACTGTCTATTTCAACTAAATTGATCCATCCAAAACGAACTTTGTACTTTGCTATGAAGTTCCACCAGGAATGAGTTTTCATGCAAAAACTGTCTATTTCAACTAACTTTGTCCATCCAAAACGAACTTTGTACTTTGCTATGAAGTTCCACCAGGAATGAGTTTTCATGCAAAAACTGTCTATTTCAACTAAATTGATCCATCCAAAACGAACTTTGTACTTTGCTATGAAGTTCCACCAGGAATGAGTTTTTATGCAAAAACTGTCTATTTCAACTAACTTTGTCCATCCAAAACGAACTTTGTACTTTGCTATGAAGTTCCACCAGGAATGAGTTTTCATGCAAAAACTGTCTATTTCAACTAAATTGATCCATCCAAAACGAACTTTGTACTTTGCTATGAAGTTCCACCAGGAATGAGTTTTCATGCAAAAACTGTCTATTCCAACTAACTTTGTCCATCCAAAACGAACTTTGTACTTTGCTATGAAGTTCCACCAGGAATGAGTTTTCATGCAAAAACTGTCTATTTCAACTAACTTTGTCCATCCAAAACGAACTTTGTACTTTGCTATGAAGTTCCACCAGGAATGAGTTTTCATGCAAAAACTGTCTATTTCAACTAACTTTGTCCATCCAAAACGAACTTTGTACTTTGCGATGAAGTTCCACCAGGAATGAGTTTTCATGCAAAAACTGTCTATTTCAACTAAATTGATCCATCCAAAACGAACTTTGTACTTTGCTATGAAGTTCCACCAGGAATGAGTTTTTATGCAAAAACTGTCTATTTCAACTAACTTTGTTCATCCAAAACGAACTTTGTACTTTGCTATGAAGTTCCACCAGGAATGAGTTTTCATGCAAAAACTGTCTATTTCAACTAAATTGATCCATCCAAAACGAACTTTGTACTTTGCTATGAAGTTCCACCAGGAATGAGTTTTTATGCAAAAACTGTCTATTTCAACTAACTTTGTCCATCCAAAACGAACTTTGTACTTTGCTATGAAGTTCCACCAGGAATGAGTTTTCATGCAAAAACTGTCTATTTCAACTAAATTGATCCATCCAAAACGAACTTTGTACTTTGCTATGAAGTTCCACCAGGAATGAGTTTTCATGCAAAAACTGTCTATTCCAACTAACTTTGTCCATCCAAAACGAACTTTGTACTTTGCTATGAAATTCCACCAGGAATGAGTTTTCATGCAAAAACTGTCTATTTCAACTAACTTTGTCCATCCAAAACGAACTTTGTACTTTGCTATGAAGTTCCACCAGGAATGAGTTTTCATGCAAAAACTGTCTATTTCAACTAACTTTGTCCATCCAAAACGAACTTTGTACTTTGCTATGAAGTTCCACCAGGAATGAGTTTTCATGCAAAAACTGTCTATTTCAACTAAATTGATCCATCCAAAACGAACTTTGTACTTTGCTATGAAGTTCCACCAGGAATGAGTTTTTATGCAAAAACTGTCTATTTCAACTAAATTGATCCATCCAAAACGAACTTTGTACTTTGCTATGAAGTTCCACCAGGAATGAGTTTTCATGCAAAAACTGTCTATTTCAACTAACTTTGTCCATCCAAAACGAACTTTGTACTTTGCGATGAAGTTCCACCAGGAATGAGTTTTCATGCAAAAACTGTCTATTTCAACTAAATTGATCCATCCAAAACGAACTTTGTACTTTGCTATGAAGTTCCACCAGGAATGAGTTTTCATGCAAAAACTGTCTATTTCAACTAACTTTGTCCATCCAAAACGAACTTTGTACTTTGCGATGAAGTTCCACCAGGAATGAGTTTTCATGCAAAAACTGTCTATTTCAACTAAATTGATCCATCCAAAACGAACTTTGTACTTTGCTATGAAGTTCCACCAGGAATGAGTTTTCATGCAAAAACTGTCTATTTCAACTAACTTTGTCCATCCAAAACGAACTTTGTACTTTGCTATGAAGTTCCACCAGGAATGAGTTTTCATGCAAAAACTGTCTATTTCAACTAACTTTGTCCATCCAAAACGAACTTTGTACTTTGCTATGAAGTTCCACCAGGAATGAGTTTTCATGCAAAAACTGTCTATTTCAACTAACTTTGTCCATCCAAAACGAACTTTGTACTTTGCTATGAAGTTCCACCAGGAATGAGTTTTCATGCAAAAACTGTCTATTTCAACTAACTTTGTCCATCCAAAACGAACTTTGTACTTTGCGATGAAGTTCCACCAGGAATGAGTTTTCATGCAAAAACTGTCTATTTCAACTAAATTGATCCATCCAAAACGAACTTTGTACTTTGCTATGAAGTTCCACCAGGAATGAGTTTTCATGCAAAAACTGTCTATTTCAACTAACTTTGTCCATCCAAAACGAACTTTGTACTTTGCTATGAAGTTCCACCAGGAATGAGTTTTCATGCAAAAACTGTCTATTTCAACTAACTTTGTCCATCCAAAACGAACTTTGTACTTTGCTATGAAGTTCCACCAGGAATGAGTTTTCATGCAAAAACTGTCTATTTCAACTAACTTTGTCCATCCAAAACGAACTTTGTACTTTGCTATGAAGTTCCACCAGGAATGAGTTTTCATGCAAAAACTGTCTATTTCAACTAACTTTGTCCATCCAAAACGAACTTTGTACTTTGCTATGAAGTTCCACCAGGAATGAGTTTTCATGCAAAAACTGTCTATTTCAACTAAATTGATCCATCCAAAACGAACTTTGTACTTTGCTATGAAGTTCCACCAGGAATGAGTTTTCATGCAAAAACTGTCTATTTCAACTAACTTTGTCCATCCAAAACGAACTTTGTACTTTGCTATGAAGTTCCACCAGGAATGAGTTTTCATGCAAAAACTGTCTATTTCAACTAACTTTGTCCATCCAAAACGAACTTTGTACTTTGCTATGAAGTTCCACCAGGAATGAGTTTTCATGCAAAAACTGTCTATTTCAACTAACTTTGTCCATCCAAAACGAACTTTGTACTTTGCTATGAAGTTCCACCAGGAATGAGTTTTCATGCAAAAACTGTCTATTTCAACTAAATTGATCCATCCAAAACGAACTTTGTACTTTGCTATGAAGTTCCACCAGGAATGAGTTTTCATGCAAAAACTGTCTATTTCAACTAACTTTGTCCATCCAAAACGAACTTTGTACTTTGCTATGAAGTTCCACCAGGAATGAGTTTTCATGCAAAAACTGTCTATTTCAACTAAATTGATCCATCCAAAACGAACTTTGTACTTTGCTATGAAGTTCCACCAGGAATGAGTTTTCATGCAAAAACTGTCTATTCCAACTAACTTTGTCCATCCAAAACGAACTTTGTACTTTGCTATGAAGTTCCACCAGGAATGAGTTTTCATGCAAAAACTGTCTATTTCAACTAACTTTGTCCATCCAAAACGAACTTTGTACTTTGCGATGAAGTTCCACCAGGAATGAGTTTTCATGCAAAAACTGTCTATTTCAACTAAATTGATCCATCCAAAACGAACTTTGTACTTTGCTATGAAGTTCCACCAGGAATGAGTTTTCATGCAAAAACTGTCTATTCCAACTAACTTTGTCCATCCAAAACGAACTTTGTACTTTGCTATGAAGTTCCACCAGGAATGAGTTTTCATGCAAAAACTGTCTATTTCAACTAACTTTGTCCATCCAAAACGAACTTTGTACTTTGCTATGAAGTTCCACCAGGAATGAGTTTTCATGCAAAAACTGTCTATTTCAACTAACTTTGTCCATCCAAAACGAACTTTGTACTTTGCGATGAAGTTCCACCAGGAATGAGTTTTCATGCAAAAACTGTCTATTTCAACTAAATTGATCCATCCAAAACGAACTTTGTACTTTGCTATGAAGTTCCACCAGGAATGAGTTTTCATGCAAAAACTGTCTATTTCAACTAACTTTGTCCATCCAAAACGAACTTTGTACTTTGCTATGAAGTTCCACCAGGAATGAGTTTTCATGCAAAAACTGTCTATTTCAACTAACTTTGTCCATCCAAAACGAACTTTGTACTTTGCTATGAAGTTCCACCAGGAATGAGTTTTCATGCAAAAACTGTCTATTTCAACTAACTTTGTCCATCCAAAACGAACTTTGTACTTTGCTATGAAGTTCCACCAGGAATGAGTTTTCATGCAAAAACTGTCTATTTCAACTAACTTTGTCCATCCAAAACGAACTTTGTACTTTGCGATGAAGTTCCACCAGGAATGAGTTTTCATGCAAAAACTGTCTATTTCAACTAACTTTGTCCATCCAAAACGAACTTTGTACTTTGCTATGAAGTTCCACCAGGAATGAGTTTTCATGCAAAAACTGTCTATTTCAACTAACTTTGTCCATCCAAAACGAACTTTGTACTTTGCTATGAAGTTCCACCAGGAATGAGTTTTCATGCAAAAACTGTCTATTTCAACTAAATTGATCCATCCAAAACGAACTTTGTACTTTGCTATGAAGTTCCACCAGGAATGAGTTTTCATGAAAAAATTATCTATTTCAACTAACTTTGTCCATCCAAAACGAACTTTGTACTTTGCTATGAAGTTCCACCAGGAATGAATTTTCATGCAAAAACTGTCTATTTCAACTAACTTTGTCCATCCAAAACGAACTTTGTACTTTGCTATGAAGTTCCACCAGGAATGAGTTTTCATGCAAAAACTGTCTATTTCAACTAACTTTGTCCATCCAAAACGAACTTTGTACTTTGCTATGAAGTTCCACCAGGAATGAGTTTTCATGCAAAAACTGTCTATTTCAACTAACTTTGTCCATCCAAAACGAACTTTGTACTTTGCTATGAAGTTCCACCAGGAATGAGTTTTCATGCAAAAACTGTCTATTTCAACTAAATTGATCCATCCAAAACGAACTTTGTACTTTGCTATGAAGTTCCACCAGGAATGAGTTTTCATGCAAAAACTGTCTATTTCAACTAAATTGATCCATCCAAAACGAACTTTGTACTTTGCTATGAAGTTCCACCAGGAATGAGTTTTCATGCAAAAACTGTCTATTTCAACTAACTTTGTCCATCCAAAACGAACTTTGTACTTTGCTATGAAGTTCCACCAGGAATGAGTTTTCATGCAAAAACTGTCTATTTCAACTAAATTGATCCATCCAAAACGAACTTTGTACTTTGCTATGAAGTTCCACCAGGAATGAGTTTTCATGCAAAAACTGTCTATTTCAACTAAATTGATCCATCCAACGAACTTTGTTCTTTGCTATGAAGTTCCACCAGGAATGAGTTTTCATGCAAAAACTGTCTATTTCAACTTAATTCGTCCATCCAAAACGAACTTTGTACTTTGCTATGAAGTTCCACCAGGAATGAGTTTTCATGCAAAAACTGTCTATTTCAACTAACTTTGTCCATCTAAAACGAACTTTGTACTTTGCTATGAAGTTCCACCAGGAATGAGTTTTCATGCAAAAACTGTCTATTTCAACTAACTTTGTCCATCCAAAACGAACTTTGTACTTTGCTATGAAGTTCCACCAGGAATGAGTTTTCATGCAAAAACTGTCTATTTCAACTAACTTTGTCCATCCAAAACGAACTTTGTACTTTGCTATGAAGTTCCACCAGGAATGAGTTTTCATGCAAAAACTGTCTATTTCAACTAACTTTGTCCATCCAAAACGAACTTTGTACTTTGCTATGAAGTTCCACCAGGAATGAGTTTTCATGCAAAAACTGTCTATTTCAACTAACTTTGTCCATCCAAAACGAACTTTGTACTTTGCGATGAAGTTCCACCAGGAATGAGTTTTCATGCAAAAACTGTCTATTTCAACTAACTTTGTCCATCCAAAACGAACTTTGTACTTTGCTATGAAGTTCCACCAGGAATGAGTTTTCATGCAAAAACTGTCTATTTCAACTAACTTTGTCCATCCAAAACGAACTTTGTACTTTGCTATGAAGTTCCACCAGGAATGAGTTTTCATGCAAAAACTGTCTATTTCAACTAAATTGATCCATCCAAAACGAACTTTGTACTTTGCTATGAAGTTCCACCAGGAATGAGTTTTCATGAAAAAATTATCTATTTCAACTAACTTTGTCCATCCAAAACGAACTTTGTACTTTGCTATGAAGTTCCACCAGGAATGAATTTTCATGCAAAAACTGTCTATTTCAACTAACTTTGTCCATCCAAAACGAACTTTGTACTTTGCTATGAAGTTCCACCAGGAATGAGTTTTCATGCAAAAACTGTCTATTTCAACTAACTTTGTCCATCCAAAACGAACTTTGTACTTTGCTATGAAGTTCCACCAGGAATGAGTTTTCATGCAAAAACTGTCTATTTCAACTAACTTTGTCCATCCAAAACGAACTTTGTACTTTGCTATGAAGTTCCACCAGGAATGAGTTTTCATGCAAAAACTGTCTATTTCAACTAAATTGATCCATCCAAAACGAACTTTGTACTTTGCTATGAAGTTCCACCAGGAATGAGTTTTCATGCAAAAACTGTCTATTTCAACTAAATTGATCCATCCAAAACGAACTTTGTACTTTGCTATGAAGTTCCACCAGGAATGAGTTTTCATGCAAAAACTGTCTATTTCAACTAACTTTGTCCATCCAAAACGAACTTTGTACTTTGCTATGAAGTTCCACCAGGAATGAGTTTTCATGCAAAAACTGTCTATTTCAACTAAATTGATCCATCCAAAACGAACTTTGTACTTTGCTATGAAGTTCCACCAGGAATGAGTTTTCATGCAAAAACTGTCTATTTCAACTAAATTGATCCATCCAACGAACTTTGTTCTTTGCTATGAAGTTCCACCAGGAATGAGTTTTCATGCAAAAACTGTCTATTTCAACTTAATTCGTCCATCCAAAACGAACTTTGTACTTTGCTATGAAGTTCCACCAGGAATGAGTTTTCATGCAAAAACTGTCTATTTCAACTAACTTTGTCCATCCAAAACGAACTTTGTACTTTGCTATGAAGTTCCACCAGGAATGAGTTTTCATGCAAAAACTGTCTATTTCAACTAAATTGATCCATCAAAAACGAACTTTGTTCTTTGCTATGAAGTTCCACCAGGAATGAGTTTTCATGCAAAAACTGTCTATTTCAACTAAATTGATCCATCCAAAACGAACTTTGTACTTTGCTATGAAGTTCCACCAGGAATGAGTTTTCATGCAAAAACTGTCTATTTCAACTAACTTTGTCCATCCAAAACGAACTTTGTTCTTTGCTATGAAGTTCCACCAGGAATGAGTTTTCATGCAAAAACTGTCTATTTCAACTTAATTCGTCCATCCAAAACGAACTTTGTACTTTGCTATGAAGTTCCACCAGGAATGAGTTTCATGCAAAAACTGTTTATTTCAACTAAATTGATCCATCCAAAACGAACTTTGTACTTTGCTATGAAGTTCCACCAGGAATGAGTTTTCATGCAAAAACTGTCTATTTCAACTAAATTGATCCATCCAAAACGAACTTTGTACTTTGCTATGAAGTTCCACCAGGAATGAGTTTTCATGAAAAAATTATCTATTTCAACTAACTTTGTCCATCCAAAACGAACTTTGTACTTTGCTATGAAGTTCCACCAGGAATGAGTTTTTATGCAAAAACTGTCTATTTCAACTAACTTTGTCCATCCAAAACGAACTTTGTACTTTGCTATGAAGTTCCACCAGGAATGAGTTTTCATGCAAAAACTGTCTATTTCAACTAAATTGATCCATCAAAAACGAACTTTGTTCTTTGCTATGAAGTTCCACCAGGAATGAGTTTTCATGCAAAAACTGTCTATTTCAACTAACTTTGTCCATCCAAAACGAACTTTGTACTTTGCTATGAAGTTCCACCAGGAATGAGTTTTCATGCAAAAACTGTCTATTTCAACTAACTTTGTCCATCCAAAACGAACTTTGTTCTTTGCTATGAAGTTCCACCAGGAATGAGTTTTCATGCAAAAACTGTCTATTTCAACTTAATTCGTCCATCCAAAACGAACTTTGTACTTTGCTATGAAGTTCCACCAGGAATGAGTTTTCATGCAAAAACTGTCTATTTCAACTAACTTTGTCCATCCAAAACGAACTTTGTACTTTGCTATGAAGTTCCACCAGGAATGAGTTTTCATGCAAAAACTGTCTATTTCAACTAAATTGATCCATCCAAAACGAACTTTGTACTTTGCTATGAAGTTCCACCAGGAATGAGTTTTCATGAAAAAATTATCTATTTCAACTAACTTTGTCCATCCAAAACGAACTTTGTACTTTGCTATGAAGTTCCACCAGGAATGAATTTTCATGCAAAAACTGTCTATTTCAACTAACTTTGTCCATCCAAAACGAACTTTGTACTTTGCTATGAAGTTCCACCAGGAATGAGTTTTCATGCAAAAACTGTCTATTTCAACTAACTTTGTCCATCCAAAACGAACTTTGTACTTTGCTATGAAGTTCCACCAGGAATGAGTTTTCATGCAAAAACTGTCTATTTCAACTAACTTTGTCCATCCAAAACGAACTTTGTACTTTGCTATGAAGTTCCACCAGGAATGAGTTTTCATGCAAAAACTGTCTATTTCAACTAAATTGATCCATCCAAAACGAACTTTGTACTTTGCTATGAAGTTCCACCAGGAATGAGTTTTCATGCAAAAACTGTCTATTTCAACTAAATTGATCCATCCAAAACGAACTTTGTACTTTGCTATGAAGTTCCACCAGGAATGAGTTTTCATGCAAAAACTATCTATTTCAACTAACTTTGTCCATCCAAAACGAACTTTGTACTTTGCTATGAAGTTCCACCAGGAATGAGTTTTCATGCAAAAACTGTCTATTTCAACTAACTTTGTCCATCCAAAACGAACTTTGTACTTTGCTATGAAGTTCCACCAGGAATGAGTTTTCATGCAAAAACTGTCTATTTCAACTAACTTTGTCCATCCAAAACGAACTTTGTACTTTGCTATGAAGTTCCACCAGGAATGAATTTTCATGCAAAAACTGTCTATTTCAACTAAATTGATCCATCCAAAACGAACTTTGTACTTTGCTATGAAGTTCCACCAGGAATGAGTTTTCATGCAAAAACTGTCTATTTCAACTAACTTTGTCCATCCAAAACGAACTTTGTACTTTGCTATGAAGTTCCACCAGGAATGAGTTTTCATGCAAAAACTGTCTATTTCAACTAACTTTGTCCATCCAAAACGAACTTTGTACTTTGCTATGAAGTTCCACCAGGAATGAGTTTTCATGCAAAAACTGTCTATTTCAACTAACTTTGTCCATCCAAAACGAACTTTGTACTTTGCTATGAAGTTCCACCAGGAATGAGTTTTCATGCAAAAACTGTCTATTTCAACTAACTTTGTCCATCCAAAACGAACTTTGTACTTTGCTATGAAGTTCCACCAGGAATGAATTTTCATGCAAAAACTGTCTATTTCAACTAACTTTGTCCATCCAAAACGAACTTTGTACTTTGCTATGAAGTTCCACCAGGAATGAGTTTTCATGCAAAAACTGTCTATTTCAACTAACTTTGTCCATCCAAAACGAACTTTGTACTTTGCTATGAAGTTCCACCAGGAATGAGTTTTCATGCAAAAACTGTATATTTCAACTAACTTTGTCCATCCAAAACGAACTTTGTACTTTGCTATGAAGTTCCACCAGGAATGAGTTTTCATGCAAAAACTGTCTATTTCAACTAACTTTGTCCATCCAAAACGAACTTTGTACTTTGCTTTGAAGTTCCACCAGGAATGAGTTTTCATGCAAAAACTGTCTATTTCAACTAACTTTGTCCATCCAAAACGAACTTTGTACTTTGCTATGAAGTTCCACCAGGAATGAATTTTCATGCAAAAACTGTCTATTTCAACTAAATTGATCCATCCAAAACGAACTTTGTACTTTGCTATGAAGTTCCACCAGGAATGAGTTTTCATGCAAAAATTATATATTTCAACTAACTTTGTCCATCCAAAACGAACTTTGTACTTTGCTATGAAGTTCCACCAGGAATGAGTTTTCATGCAAAAACTGTCTATTTCAACTAACTTTGTCCATCCAAAACGAACTTTGTACTTTGCTATGAAGTTCCACCAGGAATGAGTTTTCATGCAAGAACTGTCTATTTCAACTAACTTTGTCCATCCAAAACGAACTTTGTACTTTGCTATGAAGTTCCACCAGGAATGAGTTTTCATGCAAAAACTGTCTATTTCAACTTAATTCGTCCATCTGATTCGAACTTTGTACTTTGCTATGAAGTCCCACCAGGAATGAGTTTTCATGCAAAAACTGTCTATTTCAACTAACTTTGTCCATCCAAAACGAACTTTGTACTTTGCTATGAAGTTCCACCAGGAATGAGTTTTTATGCAAAAACTGTCTATTTCAACTTAATTCGTCCATCCAAAACGAACTTTGTACTTTGTTATGAAGTTCCACCAGGAATGAGTTTTCATGCAAAAACTGTCTATTTCAACTAACTTTGTCCATCCAAAACGAACTTTGTACTTTGCTATGAAGTTCCACCAGGAATGAGTTTTCATGCAAAAACTGTCTATTTCAACTAACTTTGTCCATCCAAAACGAACTTTGTACTTTGCTATGAAGTTCCACCAGGAATGAGTTTTCATGCAAAAACTGTCTATTTCAACTAACTTTGTCCATCCAAAACGAACTTTGTACTTTGCTATGAAGTTCCACCAGGAATGAGTTTTCATGCAAAAATTATCTATTTCAACTAACTTTGTCCATCCAAAACGAACTTTGTACTTTGCTATGAAGTTCCACCAGGAATGAATTTTCATGCAAAAACTGTCTATTTCAACTAACTTTGTCCATCCAAAACGAACTTTGTACTTTGCTATGAAGTTCCACCAGGAATGAGTTTTCATGCAAAAACTGTCTATTTCAACTAACTTTGTCCATCCAAAACGAACTTTGTACTTTGCTATGAAGTTCCACCAGGAATGAGTTTTCATGCAAAAACTGTCTATTTCAACTAACTTTGTCCATCCAAAACGAACTTTGTACTTTGCTATGAAGTTCCACCAGGAATGAGTTTTCATGCAAAAACTGTCTATTTCAACTAACTTTGTCCATCCAAAACGAACTTTGTACTTTGCTATGAAGTTCCACCAGGAATGAGTTTTCATGCAAAAACTGTCTATTTCAACTAACTTTGTCCATCCAAAACGAACTTTGTACTTTGCTATGAAGTTCCACCAGGAATGAATTTTCATGCAAAAACTGTCTATTTCAACTAAATTGATCCATCCAAAACGAACTTTGTACTTTGCTATGAAGTTCCACCAGGAATGAGTTTTCATGCAAAAATTATATATTTCAACTAACTTTGTCCATCCAAAACGAACTTTGTACTTTGCTATGAAGTTCCACCAGGAATGAGTTTTCATGCAAAAACTGTCTATTTCAACTAACTTTGGTCCATCCAAAACGAACTTTGTACTTTGCTATGAAGTTCCACCAGGAATGAGTTTTCATGCAAAAACTGTCTATTTCAACTAAATTGATCCATCCAAAACGAACTTTGTACTTTGCTATGAAGTTCCACCAGGAATGAATTTTCATGCAAAAACTGTCTATTTCAACTAACTTTGTCCATCCAAAACGAACTTTGTACTTTGCTATGAAGTTCCACCAGGAATGAGTTTTCATGCAAAAACTGTCTATTTCAACTAAATTGATCCATCCAAAACGAACTTTGTACTTTGCTATGAAGTTCCACCAGGAATGAGTTTTCATGCAAAAACTGTCTATTTCAACTCACTTTGTCCATCCAAAACGAACTTTGTACTTTGCTATGAAGTTCCACCAGGAATGAATTTTCATGCAAAAACTGTCTATTTCAACTAAATTGATCCATCCAAAACGAACTTTGTACTTTGCTATGAAGTTCCACCAGGAATGAGTTTTCATGCAAAAACTGTCTATTTCAACTAACTTTGTCCATCCAAAACGAACTTTGTACTTTGCTATGAAGTTCCACCAGGAATGAATTTTCATGCAAAAACTGTCTATTTCAACTAAATTGATCCATCCAAAACGAACTTTGTACTTTGCTATGAAGTTCCACCAGGAATGAATTTTCATGCAAAAACTGTCTATTTCAACTAACTTTGTCCATCCAAAACGAACTTTGTACTTTGCTATGAAGTTCCACCAGGAATGAGTTTTCATGCAAAAACTGTCTATTTCAACTAAATTGATCCATCCAAAACGAACTTTGTACTTTGCTATGAAGTTCCACCAGGAATGAGTTTTCATGCAAAAACTGTCTATTTCAACTAACTTTGTCCATCCAAAACGAACTTTGTACTTTGCTATGAAGTTCCACCAGGAATGAGTTTTCATGCAAAAACTGTCTATTTCAACTAACTTTGTCCATCCAAAACGAACTTTGTACTTTGCTATGAAGTTCCACCAGGAATGAGTTTTCATGCAAAAACTGTCTATTTCAACTAACTTTGTCCATCCAAAACGAACTTTGTACTTTGCTATGAAGTTCCACCAGGAATGAATTTTCATGCAAAAACTGTCTATTTCAACTAAATTGATCCATCCAAAACGAACTTTGTACTTTGCTATGAAGTTCCACCAGGAATGAGTTTTCATGCAAAAACTGTCTATTTAAACTAACTTTGTCCATCCAAAACGAACTTTGTACTTTGCTATGAAGTTCCACCAGGAATGAGTTTTCATGCAAAAACTGTCTATTTCAACTAAATTGATCCATCCAAAACGAACTTTGTACTTTGCTATGAAGTTCCACCAGGAATGAGTTTTCATGCAAAAACTGTCTATTTCAACTAAATTGATCCATCCAAAACGAACTTTGTACTTTGCTATGAAGTTCCACCAGGAATGAGTTTTCATGCAAAAACTGTCTATTTCAACTAACTTTGTCCATCCAAAACGAACTTTGTACTTTGCTATGAAGTTCCACCAGGAATGAGTTTTCATGCAAAAACTGTCTATTTCAACTAACTTGTCCATCCAAAACGAACTTTGTACTTTGCTATGAAGTTCCACCAGGAATGAATTTTCATGCAAAAACTGTCTATTTCAACTAAATTGATCCATCCAAAACGAACTTTGTACTTTGCTATGAAGTTCCACCAGGAATGAGTTTTCATGCAAAAAATTATATATTTCAACTAACTTTGTCCATCCAAAACGAACTTTGTACTTTGCTATGAAGTTCCACCAGGAATGAGTTTTCATGCAAAAACTGTCTATTTCAACTAACTTTGTCCATCCAAAACGAACTTTGTACTTTGCTATGAAGTTCCACCAGGAATGAGTTTTCATGCAAAAACTGTCTATTTCAACTAACTTTGTCCATCCAAAACGAACTTTGTACTTTGCTATGAAGTTCCACCAGGAATGAGTTTTCATGCAAAAACTGTCTATTTCAACTAACTTTGTCCATCCAAAACGAACTTTGTACTTTGCTATGAAGTTCCACCAGGAATGAGTTTTTATGCAAAAACTGTCTATTTCAACTTAATTCGTCCATCCAAAACGAACTTTGTACTTTGCTATGAAGTTCCACCAGGAATGAGTTTTCTTGCAAAAACTATCTACTTCAACTAAATTGATCAATCCAAAACGAACTTTGTACTTTGCTATGAAGTTCCACCAGGAATGAGTTTTCATGCAAAAACTGTCTATTTCAACTAACTTTGTCCATCCAAAACGAACTTTGTACTTTGCTATGAAGTTCCACCAGGAATGAATTTTCATGCAAAAACTGTCTATTTCAACTAAATTGATCCATCCAAAACGAACTTTGTACTTTGCTATGAAGTTCCACCAGGAATGAGTTTTCATGCAAAAATTATATATTTCAACTAACTTTGTCCATCCAAAACGAACTTTGTACTTTGCTATGAAGTTCCACCAGGAATGAGTTTTCATGCAAAAACTGTCTATTTCAACTAACTTTGTCCATCCAAAACGAACTTTGTACTTTGCTATGAAGTTCCACCAGGAATGAGTTTTCATGCAAAAACTGTCTATTTCAACTAACTTTGTCCATCCAAAACGAACTTTGTACTTTGCTATGAAGTTCCACCAGGAATGAGTTTTCATGCAAAAACTGTCTATTTCAACTAACTTTGTCCATCCAAAACGAACTTTGTACTTTGCTATGAAGTTCCACCAGGAATGAGTTTTTATGCAAAAACTGTCTATTTCAACTTAATTCGTCCATCCAAAACGAACTTTGTACTTTGCTATGAAGTTCCACCAGGAATGAGTTTTCATGCAAAAACTATCTATTTCAACTAAATTGATCCATTAAAAACGAACTTTGTACTTTGCTATGAAGTTCCACCAGGAATGAGTTTTCATGCAAAAATTATCTATTTCAACTAACTTTGTCCATCCAAAACGAACTTTGTACTTTGCTATGAAGTTCCACCAGGAATGAGTTTTCATGCAAAAACTGTCTATTTCAACTAACTTTGTCCATCCAAAACGAACTTTGTACTTTGCTATGAAGTTCCACCAGGAATGAGTTTTCATGCAAAAACTGTCTATTTCAACTAACTTTGTCCATCCAAAACGAACTTTGTACTTTGCTATGAAGTTCCACCAGGAATGAGTTTTCATGCAAAAACTGTCTATTTCAACTAACTTTGTCCATCCAAAACGAACTTTGTACTTTGCTATGAAGTTCCACCAGGAATGAGTTTTCATGCAAAAACTGTCTATTTCAACTTAATTCGTCCATCCAAAACGAACTTTGTACTTTGCTATGAAGTTCCACCAGGAATGAGTTTTCATGCAAAAACTGTCTATTTCAACTAACTTTGTCCATCCAAAACGAACTTTGTACTTTGCTATGAAGTTCCACCAGGAATGAGTTTTCATGCAAAAACTGTCTATTTCAACTAAATTGATCCATCCAAAACGAACTTTGTACTTTGCTATGAAGTTCCACCAGGAATGAGTTTTCATGCAAAAATTATCTATTTCAACTAACTTTGTCCATCCGATTCGAACTTTGTACTTTGCTATGAAGTTCCACCAGGAATGAGTTTTCATGCAAAAACTGTCTATTTCAACTAACTTTGTCCATCCAAAACGAACTTTGTACTTTGCTATGAAGTTCCACCAGGAATGAGTTTTCATGCAAAAACTGTCTATTTCAACTAACTTTGTCCATCCAAAACGAACTTTGTACTTTGCTATGAAGTTCCACCAGGAATGAGTTTTCATGCAAAAACTGTCTATTTCAACTAAATTGATCCATCCAAAACGAACTTTGTACTTTGCTATGAAGTTCCACCAGGAATGAGTTTTCATGCAAAAATTATATATTTCAACTAACTTTGTCCATCCAAAACGAACTTTGTACTTTGCTATGAAGTTCCACCAGGAATGAGTTTTCATGCAAAAACTGTCTATTTCAACTAACTTTGTCCATCCAAAACGAACTTTGTACTTTGCTATGAAGTTCCACCAGGAATGAATTTTTATGCAAAAACTGTCTATTTCAACTAAATTGATCCATCCAAAACGAACTTTGTACTTTGCTATGAAGTTCCACCAGGAATGAGTTTTCATGCAAAAATTATCTATTTCAACTAACTTTGTCCATCCAAAACGATCTTTGTACTTTGCTATGAAGTTCCACCAGGAATGAATTTTCATGCAAAAACTGTCTATTTCAACTAAATTGATCCATCCAAAACGAACTTTGTACTTTGCTATGAAGTTCCACCAGGAATGAGTTTTCATGCAAAAAATATCTATTTCGAATAACTTTGTCCATCCAAAACGAACTTTGTACTTTGCTATGAAGTTCCACCAGGAATGAGTTTTCATGCAAAAACTGTCTATTTCAACTAACTTTGTCCATCCAAAACGAACTTTGTACTTTGCTATGAAGTTCCACCAGGAATGAGTTTTCATGCAAAAACTGTCTATTTCAACTAAATTGATCCATCCAAAACGAACTTTGTACTTTGCTATGAAGTTCCACCAGGAATGAATTTTCATGCAAAAACTGTCTATTTCAACTAAATTGATCCATCCAAAACGAACTTTGTACTTTGCTATGAAGTTCCACCAGGAATGAGTTTTCATGCAAAAACTGTCCTATTTCAACTAAATTGATCCATCCAAAACGAACTTTGTACTTTGCTATGAAGTTCCACCAGGAATGAGTTTTCATGCAAAAACTGTCTATTTCAACTAAATTGATCCATCCAAAACGAACTTTGTACTTTGCTATGAAGTTTCCACCAGGAATGAGTTTTCATGCAAAAACTGTCTATTTCAACTAACTTTGTCCATCCAAAACGAACTTTGTACTTTGCTATGAAGTTCCACCAGGAATGAGTTTCATGCAAAAATTATATATTTCAACTAACTTTGTCCATCCAAAACGAACTTTGTACTTTGCTATGAAGTTCCACCAGGAATGAGTTTTCATGCAAAAACTGTCTATTTCAACTAACTTTGTCCATCCAAAACGAACTTTGTACTTTGCTATGAAGTTCCACCAGGAATGAGTTTTCATGCAAAAACTGTCTATTTCAACTTAATTCGTCCATCCAAAACGAACTTTGTACTTTGCTATGAAGTTCCACCAATTGATCCATCCAAAACGAACTTTGTACTTTGCTATGAAGTTCCACCAGGAATGAGTTTTCATGCAAAAACTGTCTATTTCAACTAACTTTGTCCATCCAAAACGAACTTTGTACTTTGCTATGAAGTTCCACCAGGAATGAGTTTTCATGCAAAAATTATATATTTCAACTAACTTTGTCCATCAAAACGAACTTTGTACTTTGCTATGAAGTTCCACCAGAATGAGTTTTCATGCAAAAACTGTCTATTTCAACTAACTTGTCCATCCAAAACGAACTTTGTACTTTGCTATGAAGTTCCACCAGGAATGAGTTTTCATGCAAAAACTGTCTATTTCAACTAACTTTGTCCATCCAAAACGAACTTTGTACTTTGCTATGAAGTTCCACCAGGAATGAGTTTTCATGCAAAAACTGTCTATTTCAACTAACTTTGTCCATCCAAAACGAACTTTGTACTTTGCTATGAAGTTCCACCAGGAATGAGTTTTCATGCAAAAACTGTCTATTTCAACTAACTTTGTCCATCCAAAACGACTTTGTACTTTGCTATGAAGTTCCACCAGGAATGAGTTTTCATGCAAAAACTGTCTATTTCAACTAACTTTGTCCATCCAAAACGAACTTTGTACTTTGCTATGAAGTTCCACCAGGAATGAGTTTTCATGCAAAAACTGTCTATTTCAACTAAATTGATCCATCCAAAACGAACTTTGTACTTTGCTATGAAGTTCCACCAGGAATGAGTTTTCATGCAAAAATTATATATTTCAACTAACTTTGTCCATCCAAAACGAACTTTGTACTTTGCTATGAAGTTCCACCAGGAATGAGTTTTCATGCAAAAACTGTCTATTTCCAACTAACTTTGTCCATCCAAAACGAACTTTGTACTTTGCTATGAAGTTCCACCAGGAATGAATTTTCATGCAAAAACTGTCTATTTCAACTAAATTGATCCATCCAAAACGAATCTTTGTACTTTGCTATGAAGTTCCACCAGGAATGAGTTTTCATGCAAAAATTATCTATTTCAACTAACTTTGTCCATCCAAAACGAACTTTGTACTTTGCTATGAAGTTCCACCAGGAATGAATTTTCATGCAAAAACTGTCTATTTCAACTAAATTGATCCATCCAAAACGAACTTTGTACTTTGCTATGAAGTTCCACCAGGAATGAGTTTTCATGCAAAAATTATCTATTTCAACTAAATTGATCCATCCAAAACGAACTTTGTACTTTGCTATGAAGTTCCACCAGGAATGAGTTTTCATGCAAAAACTGTCTATTTCAACTTAATTCGTCCATCCGATTCGAACTTTGTACTTTGCTATGAAGTTCCACCAGGAATGAGTTTTCATGCAAAAACTGTCTATTTCAACTAACTTTGTCCATCCAAAACGAACTTTGTACTTTGCTATGAAGTTCCACCAGGAATGAGTTTTCATGCAAAAACTGTCTATTTCAACTTAATTCGTCCATCCGATTCGAACTTTGTACTTTGCTATGAAGTTCCACCAGGAATGAGTTTTCATGCAAAAACTGGCTATTTCAACTAAATTGATCCATCCAAAACGAACTTTGTACTTTGCTATGAAGTTCCACCAGGAATGAGTTTTCATGCAAAAACTGTCTATTTCAACTTAATTCGTCCATCCGATTCGAACTTTGTACTTTGCTATGAAGTTCCACCAGGAATGAGTTTTCATGCAAAAACTGTCTATTTCAACTAACTTTGTCCATCCAAAACGAACTTTGTACTTTGCTATGAAGTTCCACCAGGAATGAGTTTTCATGCAAGAACTGTCTATTTCAACTAAATTGATCCATCCGAAACGAATTTTGTACTTTGCTATGAAGTTCCACCAGGAATGAGTTTTCATGCAAAAACTGTCTATTTCAACTAAATTCGTCCATCCGATACGAACTTTGTACTTTGCTATGAAGTTCTACCAGGAATGAGTTTTCATGCAAAAACTGTCTATTTCAACTAAATTGATCCATCCAAAACGAACTTTGTACTTTGCTATGAAGTTCCACCAGGAATGAGTTTTCATGCAAAAACTGTCTATTTCAACTAAATTCATCCATCCAAAACGAACTTTGTACTTTGCTATGAAGTTCCACCAGGAATGAGTTTTCATGCAAAAACTGTCTATTTCAACTAACTTTGTCCATCCAAAACGAACTTTGTACTTTGCTATGAAGTTCCACCAGGAATGAGTTTTCATGCAAAAACTGTCTATTTCAACTAACTTTGTCCATCCAAAACGAACTTTGTACTTTGCTTTGAAGTTCCACCAGGAATGAGTTTTCATGCAAAAACTGTCTATTTCAACTAAATTGATCCATCCAAAACGAACTTTGTACTTTGCTATGAAGTTCCACCAGGAATGAGTTTTCATGCAAGAACTGTCTATTTAAACTAAATTGATCCATCTAAAACGAACTTTGTACTTTGCTATGAAGTTCCACCAGGAATGAGATTTTATGCAAAAACTGTCTATTTCAACTAACTTTGTCCATCCAAAACGAACTTTGTACTTTGCTATGAAGTTCCACCAGGAATGAGTTTTCATGCAAAAACTGTCTATTTCAACTAACTTTGTCCATCCAAAACGAACTTTGTACTTTGCTATGAAGTTCCACCAGGAATGAGTTTTCATGCAAGAACTGTCTATTTCAACTAAATTGATCCATCCGAAACGAATTTTGTACTTTGCTATGAAGTTCCACCAGGAATGAGTTTTCATGCAAAAACTGTCTATTTCAACTAAATTCGTCCATCCGATACGAACTTTGTACTTTGCTATGAAGTTCTACCAGGAATGAGTTTTCATGCAAAAACTGTCTATTTCAACTAACTTTGTCCATCCAAAACGAACTTTGTACTTTGCTATGAAGTTCCACCAGGAATGAGTTTTCATGCAAAAACTGTCTATTTCAACTAAATTGATCCATCCAAAACGAACTTTGTACTTTGCTATGAAGTTCCACCAGGAATGAGTTTTCATGCAAAAACTGTCTATTTCAACTAAATTCATCCATCCAAAACGAACTTTGTACTTTGCTATGAAGTTCCACCAGGAATGAGTTTTCATGCAAAAACTGTCTATTTCAACTAACTTTGTCCATCCAAAACGAACTTTGTACTTTGCTATGAAGTTCCACCAGGAATGAGTTTTCATGCAAGAACTGTCTATTTAAACTAAATTGATCCATCCAAAACGAACTTTGTACTTTGCTATGAAGTTCCACCAGGAATGAGTTTTTATGCAAAAACTGTCTATTTCAACTAACTTTGTCCATCCAAAACGAACTTTGTACTTTGCTTTGAAGTTCCACCAGGAATGAGTTTTCATGCAAAAACTGTCTATTTCAACTAACTTTGTCCATCCAAAACGAACTTTGTACTTTGCTATGAAGTTCCACCAGGAATGAGTTTTCATGCAAGAACTGTCTATTTCAACTAAATTGATCCATCCGAAACGAATTTTGTACTTTGCTATGAAGTTCCACCAGGAATGAGTTTTCATGCAAAAACTGTCTATTTCAACTAAATTCGTCCATCCGATACGAACTTTGTACTTTGCTATGAAGTTCTACCAGGAATGAGTTTTCATGCAAAAACTGTCTATTTCAACTAACTTTGTCCATCCAAAACGAACTTTGTACTTTGCTATGAAGTTCCACCAGGAATGAGTTTTCATGCAAAAACTGTCTGTTTCAACTAAATTGATCCATCCAAAACGAACTTTGTACTTTGCTATGAAGTTCCACCAGGAATGAGTTTTCATGCAAAAACTGTCTATTTCAACTAACTTTGTCCATCCAAAACGAACTTTGTACTTTGCTATGAAGTTCCACCAGGAATGAGTTTTCATGCAAAAATTATCTATTTCAACTAACTTTGTCCATCCAAAACGAACTTTGTACTTTGCTATGAAGTTCCACCAGGAATGAGTTTTCATGCAAAAACTGTCTATTTCAACTAACTTTGTCCATCCAAAACGAACTTTGTACTTTGCTATGAAGTTCCACCAGGAATGAGTTTTTATGCAAAAACTGTCTATTTCAACTAACTTTGTCCATCCAAAACGAACTTTGTACTTTGCTATGAAGTTCCACCAGGAATGAGTTTTCATGCAAAAACTGTCTATTTCAACTAACTTTGTCCATCCAAAACGAACTTTGTACTTTGCTATGAAGCTCCACCAGGAATGAGTTTTCATGCAAAAACTGTCTATTTTAACTAAATTGATCCATCCAAAACGAACTTTGTACTTTGCTATGAAGTTCCACCAGGAATGAGTTTTCATGCAAAAACTGTCTATTTTAACTAAATTGATCCATCCAAAACGAACTTTGTACTTTGCTATGAAGTTCCACCAGGAATGAGTTTTCATGCAAGAACTGTCTATTTCAACTAAATTGATCCATCCAAAACGAACTTTGTACTTTGCTATGAAGTTCCACCAGGAATGAGTTTTCATGCAAAAACTGTCTATTTCAACTAACTTTGTCCATCCAAAACGAACTTTGTACTTTGCTATGAAGTTCCACCAGGAATGAGTTTTCATGCAAAAACTGTCTATTTCAACTAAATTGATCCATCCAAAACGAACTTTGTACTTTGCTATGAAGTTCCACCAGGAATGAGTTTTCATGCAAAAACTGTCTATTTCAACTAAATTGATCCATCCAAAACGAACTTTGTACTTTGCTATGAAGTTCCACCAGGAATGAGTTTTCATGCAAAAACTGTCTATTTCAACTAAATTGATCCATCCAAAACGAACTTTGTACTTTGCTATGAAGTTCCACCAGGAATGAGTTTTCATGCAAAAACTGTCTATTTCAACTAAATTCATCCATCCAAAACGAACTTTGTACTTTGCTATGAAGTTCCACCAGGAATGAGTTTTCATGCAAAAACTGTCTATTTCAACTAACTTTGTCCATCCAAAACGAACTTTGTACTTTGCTATGAAGTTCCACCAGGAATGAGTTTTTATGCAAAAACTGTCTATTTCAACTAACTTTGTCCATCCAAAACGAACTTTGTACTTTGCTATGAAGCTCCACCAGGAATGAGTTTTCATGCAAAAACTGTCTTTTTTAACTAAATTGATCCATCCAAAACGAACTTTGTACTTTGCTATGAAGTTCCACCAGGAATGAGTTTTCATGCAAAAACTGTCTATTTCAACTAAATTCGTCCATCCGATACGAACTTTGTACTTTGCTATGAAGTTCTACCAGGAATGAGTTTTCATGCAAAAACTGTCTATTTCAACTAACTTTGTCCATCCAAAACGAACTTTGTACTTTGCTATGAAGTTCCACCAGGAATGAGTTTTCATGCAAAAACTGTCTATTTCAACTAAATTGATCCATCCAAAACGAACTTTGTACTTTGCTATGAAGTTCCACCAGGAATGAGTTTTCATGCAAAAACTGTCTATTTCAACTAAATTCATCCATCCAAAACGAACTTTGTACTTTGCTATGAAGTTCCACCAGGAATGAGTTTTCATGCAAAAACTGTCTATTTCAACTAACTTTGTCCATCCAAAACGAACTTTGTACTTTGCTATGAAGTTCCACCAGGATTGCGTTTTCATGCAAAAACTGTCTATTTCAACTAACTTTGTCCATCCAAAACGAACTTTGTACTTTGCTATGAAGTTCCACCAGGAATGAGTTTTCATGCAAAAACTGTCTATTTCAACTAACTTTGTCCATCCAAAACGAACTTTGTACTTTGCTATGAAGTTCCACCAGGAATGCGTTTTCATGCAAAAACTGTCTATTTCAACTAACTTTGTCCATCCAAAACGAACTTTGTTCTTTGCTATGAAGTTCCACCAGGAATGAGTTTTCATGCAAAAACTGTCTATTTCAACTAAATTGATCCATCCAAAACGAACTTTGTACTTTGCTATGAAGTTCCACCAGGAATGAGTTTTCATGCAAAAACTGTCTATTTCAACTAACTTTGTCCATCCAAAACGAACTTTGTACTTTGCTATGAAGTTCCACCAGGAATGAGTTTTCATGCAAAAACTGTCTATTTCAACTAACTTTGTCCATCCAAAACGAACTTTGTACTTTGCTATGAAGTTCCACCAGGAATGAGTTGTCATGAAAAAACTGTCTATTTCAACTAACTTTGTCCATCCAAAACGAACTTTGTACTTTGCTAAGAAGTTCCACCAGGAATGAGTTTTCATGCAAAAACTGTCTATTTCAACTAACTTTGTCCATCCAAAACGAACTTTGTACTTTGCTATGAAGTTCCACCAGGAATGAGTTTTCATGCAAAAACTGTCTATTTCAACTAAATTGATCCATCCAAAACGAACTTTGTACTTTGCTATGAAGTTCCACCAGGAATGAGTTTTCATGCAAAAACTGTCTATTTTAACTAAATTGATCCATCCAAAACGAACTTTGTACTTTGCTATGAAGTTCCACCAGGAATGAGTTTTCATGCAAAAACTGTCTATTTCAACTAACTTTGTCCATCCAAAACGAACTTTGTACTTTGCTATGAAGTTCCACCAGGAATGAGTTTTCATGCAAAAATTATCTATTTCAACTAACTTTGTCCATCCAAAACGAACTTTGTACTTTGCTATGAAGTTCCACCAGGAATGAGTTTTCATGCAAAAACTGTCTATTTCAACTAACTTTGTCCATCCAAAACGAACTTTGTACTTTGCTATGAAGTTCCACCAGGAATGAGTTTTCATGCAAAAACTGTCTATTTCAACTAACTTTGTCCATCCAAAACGAACTTTGTACTTTGCTATGAAGTTCCACCAGGAATGAGTTTTCATGCAAAAACTGTCTATTTCAACTAACTTTGTCCATCCAAAACGAACTTTGTACTTTGCTATGAAGTTCCACCAGGAATGAGTTTTCATGCAAAAACTGTCTATTTCAACTAACTTTGTCCATCCAAAACGAACTTTGTACTTTGCTATGAAGTTCCACCAGGAATGAGTTTTCATGCAAAAACTGTCTATTTCAACTAACTTTGTCCATCCAAAACGAACTTTGTACTTTGCTATGAAGTTCCACCAGGAATGAGTTTTCATGCAAAAACTGTCTATTTCAACTAACTTTGTCCATCCAAAACGAACTTTGTACTTTGCTATGAAGTTCCACCAGGAATGAGTTTTCATGCAAAAACTGTCTATTTCAACTAAATTGATCCATCCAAAACGAACTTTGTACTTTGCTATGAAGTTCCACCAGGAATGAGTTTTCATGCAAAAATTATATATTTCAACTAACTTTGTCCATCCAAAACGAACTTTGTACTTTGCTATGAAGTTCCACCAGGAATGAGTTTTCATGCAAAAACTGTCTATTTCAACTAACTTTGTCCATCCAAAACGAACTTTGTACTTTGCTATGAAGTTCCACCAGGAATGAATTTTTATGCAAAAACTGTCTATTTCAACTAAATTGATCCATCCAAAACGAACTTTGTACTTTGCTATGAAGTTCCACCAGGAATGAGTTTTCATGCAAAAATTATCTATTTCAACTAACTTTGTCCATCCAAAACGAACTTTGTACTTTGCTATGAAGTTCCACCAGGAATGAATTTTCATGCAAAAACTGTCTATTTCAACTAAATTGATCCATCCAAAACGAACTTTGTACTTTGCTATGAAGTTCCACCAGGAATGAGTTTTCATGCAAAAATTATCTATTTCAACTAAATTGATCCATCCAAAACGAACTTTGTACTTTGCTATGAAGTTCCACCAGGAATGAGTTTTCATGCAAAAACTGTCTATTTCAACTTAATTCGTCCATCCGATTCGAACTTTGTACTTTGCTATGAAGTTCCACCAGGAATGAGTTTTCATGCAAAAACTGTCTATTTCAACTAACTTTGTCCATCCAAAACGAACTTTGTACTTTGCTATGAAGTTCCACCAGGAATGAGTTTTCATGCAAAAACTGTCTATTTCAACTTAATTCGTCCATCCGATTCGAACTTTGTACTTTGCTATGAAGTTCCACCAGGAATGAGTTTTCATGCAAAAACTGGCTATTTCAACTAAATTGATCCATCCAAAACGAACTTTGTACTTTGCTATGAAGTTCCACCAGGAATGAGTTTTCATGCAAAAACTGTCTATTTCAACTTAATTCGTCCATCCGATTCGAACTTTGTACTTTGCTATGAAGTTCCACCAGGAATGAGTTTTCATGCAAAAACTGTCTATTTCAACTAACTTTGTCCATCCAAAACGAACTTTGTACTTTGCTATGAAGTTCCACCAGGAATGAGTTTTCATGCAAGAACTGTCTATTTCAACTAAATTGATCCATCCGAAACGAATTTTGTACTTTGCTATGAAGTTCCACCAGGAATGAGTTTTCATGCAAAAACTGTCTATTTCAACTAAATTCGTCCATCCGATACGAACTTTGTACTTTGCTATGAAGTTCTACCAGGAATGAGTTTTCATGCAAAAACTGTCTATTTCAACTAAATTGATCCATCCAAAACGAACTTTGTACTTTGCTATGAAGTTCCACCAGGAATGAGTTTTCATGCAAAAACTGTCTATTTCAACTAAATTCATCCATCCAAAACGAACTTTGTACTTTGCTATGAAGTTCCACCAGGAATGAGTTTTCATGCAAAAACTGTCTATTTCAACTAACTTTGTCCATCCAAAACGAACTTTGTACTTTGCTATGAAGTTCCACCAGGAATGAGTTTTCATGCAAAAACTGTCTATTTCAACTAACTTTGTCCATCCAAAACGAACTTTGTACTTTGCTTTGAAGTTCCACCAGGAATGAGTTTTCATGCAAAAACTGTCTATTTCAACTAAATTCGTCCATCCGATACGAATTTTGTACTTTGCTATGAAGTTCTACCAGGAATGAGTTTTCATGCAAAAACTGTCTATTTCAAATAACTTTGTCCATCCAAAACGAACTTTGTACTTTGCTATGAAGTTCCACCAGGAATGAGTTTTCATGCAAAAACTGTCTATTTCAACTAAATTCGTCCATCCGATACGAACTTTGTACTTTGCTATGAAGTTCTACCAGGAATGAGTTTTCATGCAAAAACTGTCTATTTCAACTAACTTTGTCCATCCAAAACGAACTTTGTACTTTGCTATGAAGTTCCACCAGGAATGAGTTTTTATGCAAAAACTGTCTATTTCAACTAAATTCGTCCATCCGATACGAACTTTGTACTTTGCTATGAAGTTCTACCAGGAATGAGTTTTCATGCAAAAACTGTCTATTTCAACTAACTTTGTCCATCCAAAACGAACTTTGTACTTTCCTATGAAGTTCCACCAGGAATGAGTTTTCATGCAAAAACTGTCTATTTCAACTAACTTTGTCCATCCAAAACGAACTTTGTACTTTGCTATGAAGTTCCACCAGGAATGAGTTTTCATGCAAAAACTGTCTATTTCAACTAACTTTGTCCATCCAAAACGAACTTTGTACTTTGCTATGAAGTTCCACCAGGAATGAGTTTTTATGCAAAAACTGTCTATTTCAACTAACTTTGTCCATCCAAAACGAACTTTGTACTTTGCTATGAAGTTCCACCAGGAATGAGTTTTCATGCAAAAACTGTCTATTTCAACTAACTTTGTCCATCCAAAACGAACTTTGTACTTTGCTATGAAGTTCCACCAGGAATGAGTTTTCATGCAAAAACTGTCTATTTCAACTAAATTGATCCATCCGAAACGAACTTTGTACTTTGCTATGAAGTTCCACCAGGAATGAGTTTTCATGCAAAAACTGTCTATTTCAACTAAATTCGTCCATCCGATACGAACTTTGTACTTTGCTATGAAGTTCCACCAGGAATGAGTTTTTATGCAAAAACTGTCTATTTCAACTAACTTTGTCCATCCAAAACGAACTTTGTACTTTGCTATGAAGTTCCACCAGGAATGAGTTTTCATGCAAAAACTGTCTATTTCAACTAACTTTGTCCATCCAAAACGAACTTTGTACTTTGCTATGAAGTTCCACCAGGAATGAGTTTTCATGCAAGAACTGTCTATTTCAACTAAATTGATCCATCCGAAACGAATTTTGTACTTTGCTATGAAGTTCCACCAGGAATGAGTTTTCATGCAAAAACTGTCTATTTCAACTAAATTGATCCATCCGAAACGAATTTTGTACTTTGCTATGAAGTTCCACCAGGAATGAGTTTTCATGCAAAAACTGTCTATTTCAACTAAATTCGTCCATCCGATACGAACTTTGTACTTTGCTATGAAGTTCCACCAGGAATGAGTTTTCATGCAAAAACTGTCTATTTCAACTAACTTTGTCCATCCAAAACGAACTTTGTACTTTGCTATGAAGTTCCACCAGGAATGAGTTTTCATGCAAGAACTGTCTATTTCAACTAAATTGATCCATCCGAAACGAATTTTGTACTTTGCTATGAAGTTCCACCAGGAATGAGTTTTCATGCAAAAACTGTCTATTTCAACTAAATTCGTCCATCCGATACGAACTTTGTACTTTGCTATGAAGTTCCACCAGGAATGAGTTTTCATGCAAAAACTGTCTATTTCAACTAAATTGATCCATCCGAAACGAATTTTGTACTTTGCTATGAAGTTCCACCAGGAATGAGTTTTCATGCAAGAACTGTCTATTTCAACTAAATTGATCCATCCGAAACGAATTTTGTACTTTGCTATGAAGTTCCACCAGGAATGAGTTTTCATGCAAAAACTGTCTATTTCAACTAAATTCGTCCATCCGATACGAACTTTGTACTTTGCTATGAAGTTCCACCAGGAATGAGTTTTCATGCAAAAACTGTCTATTTCAACTAAATTGATCCATCCGAAACGAATTTTGTACTTTGCTATGAAGTTCCACCAGGAATGAGTTTTCATGCAAGAACTGTCTATTTCAACTAACTTTGTCCATCCAAAACGAACTTTGTACTTTGCTATGAAGTTCCACCAGGAATGAGTTTTCATGCAAAAACTGTCTATTTCAACTAACTTTGTCCATCCAAAACGAACTTTGTACTTTGCTATGAAGTTCCACCAGGAATGAGTTTTCATGCAAAAACTGTCTATTTCAACTAAATTGATCCATCCGAAACGAATTTTGTACTTTGCTATGAAGTTCCACCAGGAATGAGTTTTCATGCAAAAACTGTCTATTTCAACTAAATTGATCCATCCGAAACGAATTTTGTACTTTGCTATGAAGTTCCACCAGGAATGAGTTTTCATGCAAGAACTGTCTATTTCAACTAAATTGATCCATCCGAAACGAATTTTGTACTTTGCTATGAAGTTCCACCAGGAATGAGTTTTCATGCAAAAACTGTCTATTTCAACTAAATTGATCCATCCGAAACGAATTTTGTACTTTGCTATGAAGTTCCACCAGGAATGAGTTTTCATGCAAAAACTGTCTATTTCAACTAAATTCGTCCATCCGATACGAACTTTGTACTTTGCTATGAAGTTCCACCAGGAATGAGTTTTCATGCAAAAACTGTCTATTTCAACTAACTTTGTCCATCCAAAACGAACTTTGTACTTTGCTATGAAGTTCCACCAGGAATGAGTTTTCATGCAAGAACTGTCTATTTCAACTAAATTGATCCATCCGAAACGAATTTTGTACTTTGCTATGAAGTTCCACCAGGAATGAGTTTTCATGCAAAAACTGTCTATTTCAACTAAATTCGTCCATCCGATACGAACTTTGTACTTTGCTATGAAGTTCCACCAGGAATGAGTTTTCATGCAAAAACTGTCTATTTCAACTAAATTGATCCATCCGAAACGAATTTTGTACATTGCTATGAAGTTCCACCAGGAATGAGTTTTCATGCAAGAACTGTCTATTTCAACTAAATTGATCCATCCGAAACGAATTTTGTACTTTGCTATGAAGTTCCACCAGGAATGAGTTTTCATGCAAAAACTGTCTATTTCAACTAAATTCGTCCATCCGATACGAACTTTGTACTTTGCTATGAAGTTCCACCAGGAATGAGTTTTCATGCAAAAACTGTCTATTTCAACTAAATTGATCCATCCGAAACGAATTTTGTACTTTGCTATGAAGTTCCACCAGGAATGAGTTTTCATGCAAGAACTGTCTATTTCAACTAAATTGATCCATCCGAAACGAATTTTGTACTTTGCTATGAAGTTCCACCAGGAATGAGTTTTCATGCAAAAACTGTCTATTTCAACTAACTTTGTCCATCCAAAACGAACTTTGTACTTTGCTATGAAGTTCCACCAGGAATGAGTTTTCATGCAAAAACTGTCTATTTCAACTAAATTGATCCATCCGAAACGAATTTTGTACTTTGCTATGAAGTTCCACCAGGAATGAGTTTTCATGCAAAAACTGTCTATTTCAACTAACTTTGTCCATCCAATTCGAACTTTGTACTTTGCTATGAAGTTCCACAAGGAATGAGTTTTCATGCAAAAACTGTCTATTTCAACTAACTTTGTCCATCCAAAACGAACTTTGTTCTTTGCTATGAAGTTCCACCAGGAATGAGTTTTCATGCAAGAACTGTCTATTTCAACTAAATTGATCCATCCGAAACGAATTTTGTACTTTGCTATGAAGTTCCACCAGGAATGAGTTTTTCATGCAAAAACTGTCTATTTCAACTAACTTTGTCCATCCAAAACGAACTTTGTACTTTGCTATGAAGTTCCACCAGGAATGAGTTTTCATGCAAGAACTGTCTATTTCAACTAAATTCGTCCATCCGATACGAACTTTGTACTTTGCTATGAAGTTCCACCAGGAATGAGTTTTCATGCAAAAACTGTCTATTTCAACTAAATTGATCCATCCGAAACGAATTTTGTACTTTGCTATGAAGTTCCACCAGGAATGAGTTTTCATGCAAGAACTGTCTATTTCAACTAAATTGATCCATCCGAAACGAATTTTGTACTTTGCTATGAAGTTCCACCAGGAATGAGTTTTCATGCAAAAACTGTCTATTTCAACTAAATTGATCCATCCGAAACGAATTTTGTACTTTGCTATGAAGTTCCACCAGGAATGAGTTTTCATGCAAAAACTGTCTATTTCAACTAACTTTGTCCATCCAAAACGAACTTTGTACTTTGCTATGAAGTTCCACCAGGAATGAGTTTTCATGCAAAAACTGTCTATTTCAACTAACTTTGTCCATCCAAAACGAACTTTGTACTTTGCTATGAAGTTCCACCAGGAATGAGTTTTCATGCAAAAACTGTCTATTTCAACTAAATTGATCCATCCGAAACGAATTTTGTACTTTGCTATGAAGTTCCACCAGGAATGAGTTTTCATGCAAAAACTGTCTATTTCAACTAAATTCGTCCATCCGATACGAACTTTGTACTTTGCTATGAAGTTCCACCAGGAATGAGTTTTCATGCAAAAACTGTCTATTTCAACTAAATTCGTCCATCCGATACGAACTTTGTACTTTGCTATGAAGTTCTACCAGGAATGAGTTTTCATGCAAGAACTGTCTATTTAAACTAAATTGAACCATCCAAAACGAACTTTGTACTTTGCTATGAAGTTCCACCAGGAATGAGTTTTTATGCAAAAACTGTCTATTTCAACTAACTTTGTCCATCCAAAACGAACTTTGTACTTTGCTATGAAGTTCCACCAGGAATGAGTTTTCATGCAAGAACTGTCTATTTCAACTAAATTGATCCATCCGAAACGAATTTTGTACTTTGCTATGAAGTTCCACCAGGAATGAGTTTTCATGCAAAAACTGTATATTTCAACTAAATTCGTCCATCCGATACGAACTTTGTACTTTGCTATGAAGTTCTACCAGGAATGAGTTTTCATGCAAAAACTGTCTATTTCAACTAACTTTGTCCATCCAAAACGAACTTTGTACTTTGCTATGAAGTTCTACCAGGAATGAGTTTTCATGCAAAAACTGTCTATTTCAACTAAATTCGTCCATCCGATACGAACTTTGTACTTTGCTATGAAGTTCTACCAGGAATGAGTTTTCATGCAAAAACTGTCTATTTCAACTAACTTTGTCCATCCAAAACGAACTTTGTACTTTGCTATGAAGTTCCACCAGGAATGAGTTTTCATGCAAAAACTGTCTATTTCAACTAAATTGATCCATCCAAAACGAACTTTGTACTTTGCTATGAAGTTCCACCAGGAATGAGTTTTCATGCAAAAACTGTCTATTTCAACTAAATTCGTCCATCCGATACGAACTTTGTACTTTGCTATGAAGTTCTACCAGGAATGAGTTTTCATGCAAAAACTGTCTATTTCAACTAACTTTGTCCATCCAAAACGAACTTTGTACTTTGCTATGAAGTTCCACCAGGAATGAGTTTTCATGCAAAAACTGTCTATTTCAACTAAATTGATCCATCCAAAACGAACTTTGTACTTTGCTATGAAGTTCCACCAGGAATGAGTTTTCATGCAAAAACTGTCTATTTCAACTAAATTCATCCATCCAAAACGAACTTTGTACTTTGCTATGAAGTTCCACCAGGAATGAGTTTTCATGCAAAAACTGTCTATTTCAACTAACTTTGTCCATCCAAAACGAACTTTGTACTTTGCTATGAAGTTCCACCAGGAATGAGTTTTCATGCAAAAACTGTCTATTTCAACTAAATTCGTCCATCCGATACGAACTTTGTACTTTGCTATGAAGTTCCACCAGGAATGAGTTTTCATGCAAAAACTGTCTATTTCAACTAACTTTGTCCATCCAAAACGAACTTTGTACTTTGCTATGAAGTTCCACCAGGAATGAGTTTTCATGCAAAAACTGTCTATTTCAACTAAATTCGTCCATCCGATACGAACTTTGTACTTTGCTATGAAGTTCCACCAGGAATGAGTTTTCATGCAAAAACTGTCTATTTCAACTAAATTGATCCATCCAAAACGAACTTTGTACTTTGCTATGAAGTTCCACCAGGAATGAGTTTTCATGCAAAAACTGTCTATTTCAACTAAATTCATCCATCCAAAACGAACTTTGTACTTTGCTATGAAGTTCTACCAGGAATGAGTTTTCATGCAAAAACTGTCTATTTCAACTAACTTTGTCCATCCAAAACGAACTTTGTACTTTGCTATGAAGTTCCACCAGGAATGAGTTTTCATGCAAAAACTGTCTATTTCAACTAACTTTGTCCATCCAAAACGAATTTTGTACTTTGCTATGAAGTTCCACCAGGAATGAGTTTTCATGCAAAAACTGTCTATTTCAACTAAATTCGTCCATCCGATACGAACTTTGTACTTTGCTATGAAGTTCCACCAGGAATGAGTTTTCATGCAAAAACTGTATATTTCAACTAACTTTGTCCATCCAAAACGAACTTTGTACTTTGCTATGAAGTTCCACCAGGAATGAGTTTTCATGCAAAAACTGTCTATTTCAACTAAATTCGTCCATCCGATACGAACTTTGTACTTTGCTATGAAGTTCCACCAGGAATGAGTTTTCATGCAAAAACTGTCTATTTCAACTAACTTTGTCCATCCAAAACGAACTTTGTACTTTGCTATGAAGTTCCACCAGGAATGAGTTTTCATGCAAAAACTGTCTATTTCAACTAAATTCGTCCATCCGATACGAACTTTGTACTTTGCTATGAAGTTCCACCAGGAATGAGTTTTCATGCAAAAACTGTCTATTTCAACTAACTTTGTCCATCCAAAACGAACTTTGTACTTTGCTTTGAAGTTCCACCAGGAATGAGTTTTCATGCAAAAACTGTCTATTTCAACTAACTTTGTCCATCCAAAACGAACTTTGTACTTTGCTATGAAGTTCCACCAGGAATGAATTTTCATGCAAGAACTGTCTATTTCAACTAAATTGATCCATCCGAAACGAATTTTGTACTTTGCTATGAAGTTCCACCAGGAATGAGTTTTCATGCAAAAACTGTCTATTTCAACTAAATTCGTCCATCCGATACGAACTTTGTACTTTGCTATGAAGTTCTACCAGGAATGAGTTTTCATGCAAAAACTGTCTATTTCAACTAACTTTGTCCATCCAAAACGAACTTTGTACTTTGCTATGAAGTTCCACCAGGAATGAGTTTTCATGCAAAAACTGTCTATTTCAACTAAATTCGTCCATCCGATACGAACTTTGTACTTTGCTATGAAGTTCTACCAGGAATGAGTTTTCATGCAAAAACTGTCTATTTCAACTAACTTTGTCCATCCAAAACGAACTTTGTACTTTGCTATGAAGTTCCACCAGGAATGAGTTTTCATGCAAAAACTGTCTATTTCAACTAAATTGATCCATCCAAAACGAACTTTGTACTTTGCTATGAAGTTCTACCAGGAATGAGTTTTCATGCAAAAACTGTCTATTTCAACTAAATTCATCCATCCAAAACGAACTTTGTACTTTGCTATTAGGTTCTACCAGGAATGAGTTTTCATGCAAAAACTGTCTATTTCAACTAACTTTGTCCATCCAAAACGAACTTTGTACTTTGCTATGAAGTTCCACCAGGAATGAGTTTTCATGCAAAAACTGTCTATTTCAACTAACTTTGTCCATCCAAAACGAACTTTGTACTTTGCTATGAAGTTCCACCAGGAATGAGTTTTCATGCAAAAACTGTCTATTTCAACTAAATTCGTCCATCCGATACGAACTTTGTACTTTGCTATGAAGTTCTACCAGGAATGAGTTTTCATGCAAAAACTGTCTATTTCAACTAACTTTGTCCATCCAAAACGAACTTTGTACTTTGCTATGAAGTTCCACCAGGAATGAGTTTTCATGCAAAAACTGTCTATTTCAACTAAATTGATCCATCCGAAACGAATTTTGTACTTTGCTATGAAGTTCCACCAGGAATGAGTTTTCATGCAAAAACTGTCTATTTCAACTAAATTCGTCCATCCGATACGAACTTTGTACTTTGCTATGAAGTTCTACCAGGAATGAGTTTTCAAGCAAAAACTGTCTATTTCAACTAAATTCGTCCATCCGATACGAACTTTGTACTTTGCTATGAAGTTCTACCAGGAATGAGTTTTCATGCAAAAACTGTCTATTTCAACTAACTTTGTCCATCCAAAACGAACTTTGTACTTTGCTATGAAGTTCCACCAGGAATGAGTTTTCATGCAAAAACTATCTATTTCAACTAACTTTGTCCATCCAAAACGAACTTTGTACTTTGCTATGAAGTTCCACCAGGAATGAGTTTTCATGCAAAAACTGTCTATTTCAACTAACTTTGTCCATCCAAAACGAACTTTGTACTTTGCTATGAAGTTCCACCAGGAATGAGTTTTCATGCAAAAACTGTCTATTTCAACTAACTTTGTCCATCCAAAACGAACTTTGTACTTTGCTATGAAGTTCCACCAGGAATGAGTTTTCATGCAAAAACTGTCTATTTCAACTAACTTTGTCCATCCAAAACGAACTTTGTACTTTGCTATGAAGTTCCACCAGGAATGAGTTTTCATGCAAAAACTGTCTATTTCAACTAAATTCGTCCATCCGATACGAACTTTGTACTTTGCTATGAAGTTCTACCAGGAATGAGTTTTCATGCAAAAACTGTCTATTTCAACTAACTTTGTCCATCCAAAACGAACTTTGTACTTTGCTATGAAGTTCCACCAGGAATGAGTTTTCATGCAAAAACTGTCTATTTCAACTAACTTTGTCCATCCAAAACGAACTTTGTACTTTGCTATGAAGTTCCACCAGGAATGAGTTTTCATGCAAAAACTGTCTATTTCAACTAACTTTGTCCATCCAAAACGAACTTTGTACTTTGCTATGAAGTTCCACCAGGAATGAGTTTTCATGCAAAAACTGTCTATTTCAACTAAATTGATCCATCCGAAACGAATTTTGTACTTTGCTATGAAGTTCCACCAGGAATGAGTTTTCATGCAAAAACTGTCTATTTCAACTAAATTCGTCCATCCGATACGAACTTTGTACTTTGCTATGAAGTTCTACCAGGAATGAGTTTTCATGCAAAAACTGTCTATTTCAACTAACTTTGTCCATCCAAAACGAACTTTGTACTTTGCTATGAAGTTCCACCAGGAATGAGTTTTCATGCAAAAACTGTCTATTTCAACTAAATTGATCCATCCGAAACGAATTTTGTACTTTGCTATGAAGTTCCACCAGGAATGAGTTTTCATGCAAAAACTGTCTATTTCAACTAAATTCGTCCATCCGATACGAACTTTGTACTTTGCTATGAAGTTCTACCAGGAATGAGTTTTCATGCAAAAACTGTCTATTTCAACTAACTTTGTCCATCCAAAACGAACTTTGTACTTTGCTATGAAGTTCCACCAGGAATGAGTTTTCATGCAAAAACTGTCTATTTCAACTAAATTCATCCATCCAAAACGAACTTTGTACTTTGCTATGAAGTTCCACCAGGAATGAGTTTTCATGCAAAAACTGTCTATTTCAACTAACTTTGTCCATCCAAAACGAACTTTGTACTTTGCTATGAAGTTCCACCAGGAATGAGTTTTTATGCAAAAACTGTCTATTTCAACTAACTTTGTCCATCCAAAACGAACTTTGTACTTTGCTATGAAGTTCCACCAGGAATGAGTTTTCATGCAAAAACTGTCTATTTCAACTAACTTTGTCCATCCAAAACGAACTTTGTACTTTGCTATGAAGTTCCACCAGGAATGAGTTTTCATGCAAAAACTGTCTATTTCAACTAACTTTGTCCATCCAAAACGAACTTTGTACTTTGCTATGAAGTTCCACCAGGAATGAGTTTTCATGCAAAAACTGTCTATTTCAACTAAATTGATCCATCCGAAACGAATTTTGTACTTTGCTATGAAGTTCCACCAGGAATGAGTTTTCATGCAAAAACTGTCTATTTCAACTAACTTTGTCCATCCAAAACGAACTTTGTACTTTGCTATGAAGTTCCACCAGGAATGAGTTTTCATGCAAAAACTGTCTATTTCAACTAAATTGATCCATCCGAAACGAATTTTGTACTTTGCTATGAAGTTCCACCAGGAATGAGTTTTCATGCAAAAACTGTCTATTTCAACTAAATTCGTCCATCCGATACGAACTTTGTACTTTGCTATGAAGTTCTACCAGGAATGAGTTTTCATGCAAAAACTGTCTATTTCAACTAACTTTGTCCATCCAAAACGAACTTTGTACTTTGCTATGAAGTTCCACCAGGAATGAGTTTTCATGCAAAAACTGTCTATTTCAACTAACTTTGTCCATCCAAAACGAACTTTGTACTTTGCTATAAAGTTCCACCAGGAATGAGTTTTCATGCAAGAACTGTCTATTTCAACTAAATTGATCCATCCGAAACGAATTTTGTACTTTGCTATGAAGTTCCACCAGGAATGAGTTTTCATGCAAAAACTGTCTATTTCAACTAAATTTGTCCATCCGATACGAACTTTGTACTTTGCTATGAAGTTCCACCAGGAATGAGTTTTCATGCAAAAACTGTCTATTTCAACTAAATTGATCCATCCAAAACGAACTTTGTACTTTGCTATGAAGTTCCACCAGGAATAAGTTTTCATGCAAAAACTGTCTATTTCAACTAAATTGATCCATCCAAAACGAACTTTGTACTTTGCTATGAAGTTCCACCCGGAATGAGTTTTCATGCAAAAACTGTCTATTTCAACTAACTTTGTCCATCCAAAACGAACTTTGTACTTTGCTATGAAGTTCCACCAGGAATGAGTTTTCATGCAAAAACTGTCTATTTCAACTAACTTTGTCCATCCAAAACGAACTTTGTACTTTGCTATGAAGTTCCACCAGGAATGAGTTTTCATGCAAAAACTGTCTATTTCAACTAACTTTGTCCATCCAAAACGAACTTTGTACTTTGCTATGAAGTTCCACCAGGAATGAGTTTTTATGCAAAAACTGTCTATTTCAACTAACTTTGTCCATCCGAAACGAACTTTGTACTTTGCTATGAAGTTCCACCAGGAATGAGTTTTCATGCAAAAACTGTCTATTTCAACTAAATTGATCCATCCGAAACGAATTTTGTACTTTGCTATGAAGTTCCACCAGGAATGAGTTTTCATGCAAGAACTGTCTATTTCAACTAAATTGATCCATCCAAAACGAACTTTGTACTTTGCTATGAAGTTCCACCAGGAATGAGTTTTTATGCAAAAACTGTCTATTTCAACTAACTTTGTCCATCCAAAACGAACTTTGTACTTTGCTATGAAGTTCCACCAGGAATGAGTTTTCATGCAAAAACTGTCTATTTCAACTAACTTTGTCCATCCAAAACGAACTTTGTACTTTGCTATGAAGTTCCACCAGGAATGAGTTTTCATGCAAAAACTGTCTATTTCAACTAACTTTGTCCATCCAAAACGAACTTTGTACTTTGCTATGAAGTTCCACCAGGAATGAGTTTTCATGCAAAAACTGTCTATTTCAACTAACTTTGTCCATCCAAAACGAACTTTGTACTTTGCTATGAAGTTCCACCAGGAATGAGTTTTTATGCAAAAACTGTCTATTTCAACTAAATTGATCCATCCAAAACGAACTTTGTTCTTTGCTATGAAGTTCCACCAGGAATGAGTTTTCATGCAAAAACTGTCTATTTCAACTTAATTCGTCCATCCGATTCGAACTTTGTACTTTGCTATGAAGTTCCACCAGGAATGAGTTTTCATGCAAAAACTGTCTATTTCAACTAACTTTGTCCATCCAAAACGAACTTTGTACTTTGCTATGAAGTTCCACCAGGAATGAATTTTCATGCAAAAACTGTCTATTTCAACTAACTTTGTCCATCCAAAACGAACTTTGTACTTTGCTATGAAGTTCCACCAGGAATGAGTTTTCATGCAAAAACTGTCTATTTCAACTAAATTGATCCATCCAGAACGAACTTTGTACTTTGCTATGAAGTTCCACCAGGAATGAGTTTTCATGCAAAAACTGTCTATTTCAACTAACTTTGTCCATCCAAAACGAACTTTGTACTTTGCTATGAAGTTCCACCAGGAATGAGTTTTCATGCAAAAACTGTCTATTTCAACTTAATTCGTCCATCCGATTCGAACTTTGTACTTTGCTATGAAGTTCCACCAGGAATGAGTTTTTATGCAAAAACTGTCTATTTCAACTAAATTCATCCATCCAAAACGAACTTTGTTCTTTGCTATGAAGTTCCACCAGGAATGAGTTTTCATGCAAAAACTGTCTATTTCAACTAAATTGATCCATCCGATTCGAACTTTGTACTTTGCTATGAAGTTCCACCAGGAATGAGTTTTCATGCAAAAACTGTCTATTTCAACTAACTTTGTCCATCCAAAACGAACTTTGTACTTTGCTATGAAGTTCCACCAGGAATGAGTTTTCATGCAAAAACTGTCTATTTCAACTAACTTTGTCCATCCAAAACGAACTTTGTACTTTGCTATGAAGTTCCACCAGGAATGAGTTTTCATGCAAAAACTGTCTATTTCAACTAACTTTGTCCATCCAAAACGAACTTTGTACTTTGCTATGAAGTTCCACCAGGAATGAGTTTTCATGCAAAAACTGTCTATTTCAACTTAATTCGTCCATCCGATTCGAACTTTGTACTTTGCTATGAAGTTCCACCAGGAATGAGTTTTCATGCAAAAACTGTCTATTTCAACTAACTTTGTCCATCCAAAACGAACTTTGTACTTTGCTATGAAGTTCCACCAGGAATGAGTTTTCATGCAAAAACTGTCTATTTCAACTAAATTGATCCATCCGATTCGAACTTTGTACTTTGCTATGAAGTTCCACCAGGAATGAGTTTTCATGCAAAAACTGGCTATTTCAACTAAATTGATCCATCCAAAACGAACTTTGTTCTTTGCTATGAAGTTCCACCAGGAATGAGTTTTCATGCAAAAACTGTCTATTTCAACTTAATTCGTCCATCCGATTCGAACTTTGTACTTTGCTATGAAGTTCCACCAGGAATGAGTTTTCATGCAAAAACTGTCTATTTCATCTAACTTTGTCCATCCAAAACGAACTTTGTACTTTGCTATGAAGTTCCACCAGGAATGAGTTTTCATGCAAAAACTGTCTATTTCAACTAAATTGATCCATCCGAAACGAACTTTGTACTTTGCTATGAAGTTCCACCAGGAATGAGTTTTCATGCAAAAACTGTCTATTTCAACTAACTTTGTCCATCCAAAACGAACTTTGTACTTTGCTATGAAGTTCCACCAGGAATGAGTTTTCATGCAAAAACTGTCTATTTCAACTAACTTTGTCCATCCAAAACGAACTTTGTACTTTGCTATGAAGTTCCACCAGGAATGAGTTTTCATGCAAAAACTGTCTATTTCAACTAACTTTGTCCATCCAAAACGAACTTTGTACTTTGCTATGAAGTTCCACCAGGAATGAGTTTTTATGCAAAAACTGTCTATTTCAACTAACTTTGTCCATCCAAAACGAACTTTGTACTTTGCTATGAAGTTCCACCAGGAATGAGTTTTCATGCAAAAACTGTCTATTTCAACTAACTTTGTCCATCCAAAACGAACTTTGTACTTTGCTATGAAGTTCCACCAGGAATAAGTTTTCATGCAAAAACTGTCTATTTCAACTAACTTTGTCCATCCAAAACGAACTTTGTACTTTGCTATGAAGTTCCACCAGGAATGAGTTTTCATGCAAAAACTGTCTATTTCAACTAACTTTGTCCATCCAAAACGAACTTTGTACTTTGCTATGAAGTTCCACCAGGAATGAGTTTTCATGCAAAAACTGTCTATTTCAACTAAATTGATCCATCCAAAACGAACTTTGTACTTTGCTATGAAGTTCCACCAGGAATAAGTTTTCATGCAAAAACTGTCTATTTCAACTAACTTTGTCCATCCAAAACGAACTTTGTACTTTGCTATGAAGTTCCACCAGGAATGAGTTTTCATGCAAAAACTGTCTATTTCAACTAACTTTGTCCATCCAAAACGAACTTTGTACTTTGCTATGAAGTTCCACCAGGAATGAGTTTTCATGCAAAAACTGTCTATTTCAACTAAATTCGTCCATCCGATACGAACTTTGTACTTTGCTATGAAGTTCCACCAGGAATGAGTTTTCATGCAAAAACTGTCTATTTAAACTAACTTTGTCCATCCAAAACGAACTTTGTACTTTGCTATGAAGTTCCACCAGGAATGAGTTTTCATGCAAAAACTGTCTATTTCAACTAAATTCATCCATCCAAAACGAACTTTGTACTTTGCTATGAAGTTCCACCAGGAATGAGTTTTCATGCAAAAACTGTCTATTTCAACTAACTTTGTCCATCCAAAACGAACTTTGTACTTTGCTATGAAGTTCCACCAGGAATGAGTTTTTATGCAAAAACTGTCTATTTCAACTAACTTTGTCCATCCAAAACGAACTTTGTACTTTGCTATGAAGTTCCACCAGGAATGAGTTTTCATGCACAAACTGTCTATTTCAACTAACTTTGTCCATCCAAAACGAACTTTGTACTTTGCTATGAAGTTCCACCAGGAATGAGTTTTCATGCAAAAACTGTCTATTTCAACTAAATTGATCCATCCGATACGAACTTTGTACTTTGCTATGAAGTTCTACCAGGAATGAGTTTTCATGCAAAAACTGTCTATTTCAACTAACTTTGTCCATCCAAAACGAACTTTGTACTTTGCTATGAAGTTCCACCAGGAATGAGTTTTCATGCAAAAACTGTCTATTTCAACTAAATTCGTCCATCCGATACGAACTTTGTACTTTGCTATGAAGTTCTACCAGGAATGAGTTTTCATGCAAAAACTGTCTATTTCAACTAACTTTGTCCATCCAAAACGAACTTTGTACTTTGCTATGAAGTTCCACCAGGAATGAGTTTTCATGCAAAAACTGTCTATTTCAACTAAATTGATCCATCCGAAACGAATTTTGTACTTTGCTATGAAGTTCCACCAGGAATGAGTTTTCATGCAAAAACTGTCTATTTCAACTAAATTCGTCCATCCGATACGAACTTTGTACTTTGCTATGAAGTTCTACCAGGAATGAGTTTTCATGCAAAAACTGTCTATTTCAACTAAATTCGTCCATCCGATACGAACTTTGTACTTTGCTATGAAGTTCTACCAGGAATGAGTTTTCATGCAAAAACTGTCTATTTCAACTAACTTTGTCCATCCAAAACGAACTTTGTACTTTGCTATGAAGTTCCACCAGGAATGAGTTTTCATGCAAAAACTGTCTATTTCAACTAACTTTGTCCATCCAAAACGAACTTTGTACTTTGCTATGAAGTTCCACCAGGAATGAGTTTTCATGCAAAAACTGTCTATTTCAACTAACTTTGTCCATCCAAAACGAACTTTGTACTTTGCTATGAAGTTCCACCAGGAATGAGTTTTCATGCAAAAACTGTCTATTTCAACTAACTTTGTCCATCCAAAACGAACTTTGTACTTTGCTATGAAGTTCCACCAGGAATGAGTTTTCATGCAAAAACTGTCTATTTCAACTAACTTTGTCCATCCAAAACGAACTTTGTACTTTGCTATGAAGTTCCACCAGGAATGAGTTTTCATGCAAAAACTGTCTATTTCAACTAAATTCGTCCATCCGATACGAACTTTGTACTTTGCTATGAAGTTCTACCAGGAATGAGTTTTCATGCAAAAACTGTCTATTTCAACTAACTTTGTCCATCCAAAACGAACTTTGTACTTTGCTATGAAGTTCCACCAGGAATGAGTTTTCATGCAAAAACTGTCTATTTCAACTAACTTTGTCCATCCAAAACGAACTTTGTACTTTGCTATGAAGTTCCACCAGGAATGAGTTTTCATGCAAAAACTGTCTATTTCAACTAAATTGATCCATCCGAAACGAATTTTGTACTTTGCTATGAAGTTCCACCAGGAATGAGTTTTCATGCAAAAACTGTCTATTTCAACTAAATTCGTCCATCCGATACGAACTTTGTACTTTGCTATGAAGTTCTACCAGGAATGAGTTTTCATGCAAAAACTGTCTATTTCAACTAACTTTGTCCATCCAAAACGAACTTTGTACTTTGCTATGAAGTTCCACCAGGAATGAGTTTTCATGCAAAAACTGTCTATTTCAACTAAATTCGTCCATCCGATACGAACTTTGTACTTTGCTATGAAGTTCTACCAGGAATGAGTTTTCATGCAAAAACTGTCTATTTCAACTAACTTTGTCCATCCAAAACGAACTTTGTACTTTGCTATGAAGTTCCACCAGGAATGAGTTTTCATGCAAAAACTGTCTATTTCAACTAAATTGATCCATCCGATACGAACTTTGTACTTTGCTATGAAGTTCTACCAGGAATGAGTTTTCATGCAAAAACTGTCTATTTCAACTAACTTTGTCCATCCAAAACGAACTTTGTACTTTGCTATGAAGTTCCACCAGGAATGAGTTTTCATGCAAAAACTGTCTATTTCAACTAAATTCGTCCATCCGATACGAACTTTGTATTTTGCTATGAAGTTCTACCAGGAATGAGTTTTCATGCAAAAACTGTCTATTTCAACTAACTTTGTCCATCCAAAACGAACTTTGTACTTTGCTATGAAGTTCCACCAGGAATGAGTTTTCATGCAAAAACTGTCTATTTCAACTAAATTGATCCATCCGAAACGAATTTTGTACTTTGCTATGAAGTTCCACCAGGAATGAGTTTTCATGCAAAAACTGTCTATTTCAACTAAATTCGTCCATCCGATACGAACTTTGTACTTTGCTATGAAGTTCTACCAGGAATGAGTTTTCATGCAAAAACTGTCTATTTCAACTAAATTCGTCCATCCGATACGAACTTTGTACTTTGCTATGAAGTTCTACCAGGAATGAGTTTTCATGCAAAAACTGTCTATTTCAACTAACTTTGTCCATCCAAAACGAACTTTGTACTTTGCTATGAAGTTCCACCAGGAATGAGTTTTCATGCAAAAACTGTCTATTTCAACTAACTTTGTCCATCCAAAACGAACTTTGTACTTTGCTATGAAGTTCCACCAGGAATGAGTTTTCATGCAAAAACTGTCTATTTCAACTAACTTTGTCCATCCAAAACGAACTTTGTACTTTGCTATGAAGTTCCACCAGGAATGAGTTTTCATGCAAAAACTGTCTATTTCAACTAACTTTGTCCATCCAAAACGAACTTTGTACTTTGCTATGAAGTTCCACCAGGAATGAGTTTTCATGCAAAAACTGTCTATTTCAACTAACTTTGTCCATCCAAAACGAACTTTGTACTTTGCTATGAAGTTCCACCAGGAATGAGTTTTCATGCAAAAACTGTCTATTTCAACTAAATTCGTCCATCCGATACGAACTTTGTACTTTGCTATGAAGTTCCACCAGGAATGAGTTTTCATGCAAAAACTGTCTATTTCAACTAACTTTGTCCATCCAAAACGAACTTTGTACTTTGCTATGAAGTTCCACCAGGAATGAGTTTTCATGCAAAAACTGTCTATTTCAACTAACTTTGTCCATCCAAAACGAACTTTGTACTTTGCTATGAAGTTCCACCAGGAATGAGTTTTCATGCAAAAACTGTCTATTTCAACTAAATTGATCCATCCGAAACGAATTTTGTACTTTGCTATGAAGTTCCACCAGGAATGAGTTTTCATGCAAAAACTGTCTATTTCAACTAAATTCGTCCATCCGATACGAACTTTGTACTTTGCTATGAAGTTCTACCAGGAATGAGTTTTCATGCAAAAACTGTCTATTTCAACTAACTTTGTCCATCCAAAACGAACTTTGTACTTTGCTATGAAGTTCCACCAGGAATGAGTTTTCATGCAAAAACTGTCTATTTCAACTAAATTCATCCATCCAAAACGAACTTTGTACTTTGCTATGAAGTTCCACCAGGAATGAGTTTTCATGCAAAAACTGTCTATTTCAACTAACTTTGTCCATCCAAAACGAACTTTGTACTTTGCTATGAAGTTCCACCAGGAATGAGTTTTCATGCAAAAACTGTCTATTTCAACTAAATTCATCCATCCAAAACGAACTTTGTACTTTGCTATGAAGTTCCACCAGGAATGAGTTTTCATGCAAAAACTGTCTATTTCAACTAACTTTGTCCATCCAAAACGAACTTTGTACTTTGCTATGAAGTTCCACCAGGAATGAGTTTTTATGCAAAAACTGTCTATTTCAACTAACTTTGTCCATCCAAAACGAACTTTGTACTTTGCTATGAAGTTCCACCAGGAATGAGTTTTCATGCAAAAACTGTCTATTTCAACTAAATTCGTCCATCCGATACGAACTTTGTACTTTGCTATGAAGTTCTACCAGGAATGAGTTTTCATGCAAAAACTGTCTATTTCAACTAACTTTGTCCATCCAAAACGAACTTTGTACTTTGCTATGAAGTTCCACCAGGAATGAGTTTTCATGCAAAAACTGTCTATTTCAACTAAATTCATCCATCCAAAACGAACTTTGTACTTTGCTATGAAGTTCCACCAGGAATGAGTTTTCATGCAAAAACTGTCTATTTCAACTAACTTTGTCCATCCAAAACGAACTTTGTACTTTGCTATGAAGTTCCACCAGGAATGAGTTTTTATGCAAAAACTGTCTATTTCAACTAACTTTGTCCATCCAAAACGAACTTTGTACTTTGCTATGAAGTTCCACCAGGAATGAGTTTTCATGCAAAAACTGTCTATTTCAACTAACTTTGTCCATCCAAAACGAACTTTGTACTTTGCTATAAAGTTCCACCAGGAATGAGTTTTCATGCAAGAACTGTCTATTTCAACTAAATTGATCCATCCAAAACGAACTTTGTACTTTGCTATGAAGTTCCACCAGGAATAAGTTTTCATGCAAAAACTGTCTATTTCAACTAAATTGATCCATCCAAAACGAACTTTGTACTTTGCTATGAAGTTCCACCAGGAATGAGTTTTCATGCAAAAACTGTCTATTTCAACTAACTTTGTCCATCCAAAACGAACTTTGTACTTTGCTATGAAGTTCCACCAGGAATGAGTTTTCATGCAAAAACTGTCTATTTCAACTAACTTTGTCCATCCAAAACGAACTTTGTACTTTGCTATGAAGTTCCACCAGGAATGAGTTTTCATGCAAAAACTGTCTATTTCAACTAACTTTGTCCATCCAAAACGAACTTTGTACTTTGCTATGAAGTTCCACCAGGAATGAGTTTTTATGCAAAAACTGTCTATTTCAACTAACTTTGTCCATCCGAAACGAACTTTGTACTTTGCTATGAAGTTCCACCAGGAATGAGTTTTCATGCAAAAACTGTCTATTTCAACTAAATTGATCCATCCGAAACGAATTTTGTACTTTGCTATGAAGTTCCACCAGGAATGAGTTTTCATGCAAGAACTGTCTATTTCAACTAAATTGATCCATCCAAAACGAACTTTGTACTTTGCTATGAAGTTCCACCAGGAATGAGTTTTTATGCAAAAACTGTCTATTTCAACTAACTTTGTCCATCCAAAACGAACTTTGTACTTTGCTATGAAGTTCCACCAGGAATGAGTTTTCATGCAAAAACTGTCTATTTCAACTAACTTTGTCCATCCAAAACGAACTTTGTACTTTGCTATGAAGTTCCACCAGGAATGAGTTTTCATGCAAAAACTGTCTATTTCAACTAACTTTGTCCATCCAAAACGAACTTTGTACTTTGCTATGAAGTTCCACCAGGAATGAGTTTTCATGCAAAAACTGTCTATTTCAACTAACTTTGTCCATCCAAAACGAACTTTGTACTTTGCTATGAAGTTCCACCAGGAATGAGTTTTTATGCAAAAACTGTCTATTTCAACTAAATTGATCCATCCAAAACGAACTTTGTTCTTTGCTATGAAGTTCCACCAGGAATGAGTTTTCATGCAAAAACTGTCTATTTCAACTTAATTCGTCCATCCGATTCGAACTTTGTACTTTGCTATGAAGTTCCACCAGGAATGAGTTTTCATGCAAAAACTGTCTATTTCAACTAACTTTGTCCATCCAAAACGAACTTTGTACTTTGCTATGAAGTTCCACCAGGAATGAATTTTCATGCAAAAACTGTCTATTTCAACTAACTTTGTCCATCCAAAACGAACTTTGTACTTTGCTATGAAGTTCCACCAGGAATGAGTTTTCATGCAAAAACTGTCTATTTCAACTAAATTGATCCATCCAGAACGAACTTTGTACTTTGCTATGAAGTTCCACCAGGAATGAGTTTTCATGCAAAAACTGTCTATTTCAACTAACTTTGTCCATCCAAAACGAACTTTGTACTTTGCTATGAAGTTCCACCAGGAATGAGTTTTCATGCAAAAACTGTCTATTTCATTTTAATTCGTCCATCCGATTCGAACTTTGTACTTTGCTATGAAGTTCCACCAGGAATGAGTTTTTATGCAAAAACTGTCTATTTCAACTAAATTCATCCATCCAAAACGAACTTTGTTCTTTGCTATGAAGTTCCACCAGGAATGAGTTTTCATGCAAAAACTGTCTATTTCAACTAAATTGATCCATCCGATTCGAACTTTGTACTTTGCTATGAAGTTCCACCAGGAATGAGTTTTCATGCAAAAACTGTCTATTTCAACTAACTTTGTCCATCCAAAACGAACTTTGTACTTTGCTATGAAGTTCCACCAGGAATGAGTTTTCATGCAAAAACTGTCTATTTCAACTAACTTTGTCCATCCAAAACGAACTTTGTACTTTGCTATGAAGTTCCACCAGGAATGAGTTTTCATGCAAAAACTGTCTATTTCAACTAACTTTGTCCATCCAAAACGAACTTTGTACTTTGCTATGAAGTTCCACCAGGAATGAGTTTTCATGCAAAAACTGTCTATTTCAACTAAATTGATCCATCCGATTCGAACTTTGTACTTTGCTATGAAGTTCCACCAGGAATGAGTTTTCATGCAAAAACTGGCTATTTCAACTAAATTGATCCATCCAAAACGAACTTTGTTCTTTGCTATGAAGTTCCACCAGGAATGAGTTTTCATGCAAAAACTGTCTATTTCAACTTAATTCGTCCATCCGATTCGAACTTTGTACTTTGCTATGAAGTTCCACCAGGAATGAGTTTTCATGCAAAAACTGTCTATTTCATCTAACTTTGTCCATCCAAAACGAACTTTGTACTTTGCTATGAAGTTCCACCAGGAATGAGTTTTCATGCAAAAACTGTCTATTTCAACTAAATTGATCCATCCGAAACGAACTTTGTACTTTGCTATGAAGTTCCACCAGGAATGAGTTTTCATGCAAAAACTGTCTATTTCAACTAACTTTGTCCATCCAAAACGAACTTTGTACTTTGCTATGAAGTTCCACCAGGAATGAGTTTTCATGCAAAAACTGTCTATTTCAACTAACTTTGTCCATCCAAAACGAACTTTGTACTTTGCTATGAAGTTCCACCAGGAATGAGTTTTCATGCAAAAACTGTCTATTTCAACTAACTTTGTCCATCCAAAACGAACTTTGTACTTTGCTATGAAGTTCCACCAGGAATGAGTTTTTATGCAAAAACTGTCTATTTCAACTAACTTTGTCCATCCAAAACGAACTTTGTACTTTGCTATGAAGTTCCACCAGGAATGAGTTTTCATGCAAAAACTGTCTATTTCAACTAACTTTGTCCATCCAAAACGAACTTTGTACTTTGCTATGAAGTTCCACCAGGAATAAGTTTTCATGCAAAAACTGTCTATTTCAACTAACTTTGTCCATCCAAAACGAACTTTGTACTTTGCTATGAAGTTCCACCAGGAATGAGTTTTCATGCAAAAACTGTCTATTTCAACTAACTTTGTCCATCCAAAACGAACTTTGTACTTTGCTATGAAGTTCCACCAGGAATAAGTTTTCATGCAAAAACTGTCTATTTCAACTAACTTTGTCCATCCAAAACGAACTTTGTACTTTGCTATGAAGTTCCACCAGGAATGAGTTTTCATGCAAAAACTGTCTATTTCAACTAACTTTGTCCATCCAAAACGAACTTTGTACTTTGCTATGAAGTTCCACCAGGAATGAGTTTTCATGCAAAAACTGTCTATTTCAACTAAATTCGTCCATCCGATACGAACTTTGTACTTTGCTATGAAGTTCCACCAGGAATGAGTTTTCATGCAAAAACTGTCTATTTAAACTAACTTTGTCCATCCAAAACGAACTTTGTACTTTGCTATGAAGTTCCACCAGGAATGAGTTTTCATGCAAAAACTGTCTATTTCAACTAAATTCATCCATCCAAAACGAACTTTGTACTTTGCTATGAAGTTCCACCAGGAATGAGTTTTCATGCAAAAACTGTCTATTTCAACTAACTTTGTCCATCCAAAACGAACTTTGTACTTTGCTATGAAGTTCCACCAGGAATGAGTTTTTATGCAAAAACTGTCTATTTCAACTAACTTTGTCCATCCAAAACGAACTTTGTACTTTGCTATGAAGTTCCACCAGGAATGAGTTTTCATGCACAAACTGTCTATTTCAACTAACTTTGTCCATCCAAAACGAACTTTGTACTTTGCTATGAAGTTCCACCAGGAATGAGTTTTCATGCAAAAACTGTCTATTTCAACTAAATTGATCCATCCGATACGAACTTTGTACTTTGCTATGAAGTTCTACCAGGAATGAGTTTTCATGCAAAAACTGTCTATTTCAACTAACTTTGTCCATCCAAAACGAACTTTGTACTTTGCTATGAAGTTCCACCAGGAATGAGTTTTCATGCAAAAACTGTCTATTTCAACTAACTTTGTCCATCCAAAACGAACTTTGTACTTTGCTATGAAGTTCCACCAGGAATGAGTTGTTATGCAAAAACTGTCTATTTCAACTAACTTTGTCCATCCAAAACGAACTTTGTACTTTGCTATGAAGTTCCACCAGGAATGAGTTTTCATGCACAAACTGTCTATTTCAACTAACTTTGTCCATCCAAAACGAACTTTGTACTTTGCTATGAAGTTCCACCAGGAATGAGTTTTCATGCAAAAACTGTCTATTTCAACTAAATTGATCCATCCGATACGAACTTTGTACTTTGCTATGAAGTTCTACCAGGAATGAGTTTTCATGCAAAAACTGTCTATTTCAACTAACTTTGTCCATCCAAAACGAACTTTGTACTTTGCTATGAAGTTCCACCAGGAATGAGTTTTCATGCAAAAACTGTCTATTTCAACTAACTTTGTCCATCCAAAACGAACTTTGTACTTTGCTATGAAGTTCCACCAGGAATGAGTTGTTATGCAAAAACTGTCTATTTCAACTAACTTTGTCCATCCAAAACGAACTTTGTACTTTGCTATGAAGTTCCACCAGGAATGAGTTTTCATGCACAAACTGTCTATTTCAACTAACTTTGTCCATCCAAAACGAACTTTGTACTTTGCTATGAAGTTCCACCAGGAATGAGTTGTTATGCAAAAACTGTCTATTTCAACTAACTTTGTCCATCCAAAACGAACTTTGTACTTTGCTATGAAGTTCCACCAGGAATGAGTTTTCATGCAAAAACTGTCTATTTCAACTAAATTGATCCATCCGATACGAACTTTGTACTTTGCTATGAAGTTCCACCAGGAATAAGTTTTCATGCAAAATTTGTCTATTTCAACTAAATTGATCCATCCGAAACGAATTTTGTACTTTGCTATGAAGTTCCACCAGGAATGAGTTTTCATGCAAAAACTGTCTATTTCAACTAAATTCGTCCATCCGATACGAACTTTGTACTTTGCTATGAAGTTCCACCAGGAATGAGTTGTTATGCAAAAACTGTCTATTTCAACTAACTTTGTCCATCCAAAACGAACTTTGTACTTTGCTATGAAGTTCCACCAGGAATGAGTTTTCATGCAAAAACTGTCTATTTCAACTAAATTGATCCATCCGATACGAACTTTGTACTTTGCTATGAAGTTCTACCAGGAATGAGTTTTCATGCAAAAACTGTCTATTTCAACTAACTTTGTCCATCCAAAACGAACTTAGTACTTTGCTATGAAGTTCCACCAGGAATGAGTTTTCATGCAAAAACTGTCTATTTCAACTAACTTTGTCCATCCAAAACGAACTTTGTACTTTGCTATGAAGTTCCACCAGGAATGAGTTGTTATGCAAAAACTGTCTATTTCAACTAACTTTGTCCATCCAAAACGAACTTTGTACTTTGCTATGAAGTTCCACCAGGAATGAGTTTTCATGCACAAACTGTCTATTTCAACTAACTTTGTCCATCCAAAACGAACTTTGTACTTTGCTATGAAGTTCCACCAGGAATAAGTTTTCATGCAAAAACTGTCTATTTCAACTAAATTGATCCATCCGAAACGAATTTTGTACTTTGCTATGAAGTTCCACCAGGAATGAGTTTTCATGCAAAAACTGTCTATTTCAACTAAATTCGTCCATCCGATACGAACTTTGTACTTTGCTATGAAGTTTTACCAGGAATGGGTTTTCATGCAAAAACTGTCTATTTCAACTAACTTTGTCCATCCAAAACGAACTTTGTACTTTGCTATGAAGTTCCACCAGGAATGAGTTTTCATGCAAAAACTGTCTATTTCAACTAACTTTGTCCATCCAAAACGAACTTTGTACTTTGCTATGAAGTTCCACCAGGAATGAGTTTTCATGCAAGAACTGTCTATTTCAACTAAATTGATCCATCCGAAACGAATTTTGTACTTTGCTATGAAGTTCCACCAGGAATGAGTTTTCATGCAAAAACTGTCTATTTCAACTAAATTCGTCCATCCGATACGAACTTTGTACTTTGCTATGAAGTTCTACCAGGAATGAGTTTTCATGCAAAAACTGTCTATTTCAACTAAATTGATCCATCCAAAACGAACTTTGTACTTTGCTATGAAGTTCCACCAGGAATAAGTTTTCATGCAAAAACTGTCTATTTCAACTAAATTGATCCATCCAAAACGAACTTTGTACTTTGCTATGAAGTTCTACCAGGAATGAGTTTTCATGCAAAAACTGTCTATTTCAACTAACTTTGTCCATCCAAAACGAACTTTGTACTTTGCTATGAAGTTCCACCAGGAATGAGTTTTCATGCAAAAACTGTCTATTTCAACTAAATTGATCCATCCGATACGAACTTTGTACTTTGCTATGAAGTTCTACCAGGAATGAGTTTTCATGCAAAAACTGTCTATTTCAACTAACTTTGTCCATCCAAAACGAACTTTGTACTTTGCTATGAAGTTCCACCAGGAATGAGTTTTCATGCAAAAACTGTCTATTTCAACTAACTTTGTCCATCCAAAACGAACTTTGTACTTTGCTATGAAGTTCCACCAGGAATGAGTTGTTATGCAAAAACTGTCTATTTCAACTAACTTTGTCCATCCAAAACGAACTTTGTACTTTGCTATGAAGTTCCACCAGGAATGAGTTTTCATGCACAAACTGTCTATTTCAACTAACTTTGTCCATCCAAAACGAACTTTGTACTTTGCTATGAAGTTCCACCAGGAATGAGTTGTTATGCAAAAACTGTCTATTTCAACTAACTTTGTCCATCCAAAACGAACTTTGTACTTTGCTATGAAGTTCCACCAGGAATGAGTTTTCATGCAAAAACTGTCTATTTCAACTAAATTGATCCATCCGATACGAACTTTGTACTTTGCTATGAAGTTCCACCAGGAATAAGTTTTCATGCAAAATTTGTCTATTTCAACTAAATTGATCCATCCGAAACGAATTTTGTACTTTGCTATGAAGTTCCACCAGGAATGAGTTTTCATGCAAAAACTGTCTATTTCAACTAAATTCGTCCATCCGATACGAACTTTGTACTTTGCTATGAAGTTCCACCAGGAATGAGTTGTTATGCAAAAACTGTCTATTTCAACTAACTTTGTCCATCCAAAACGAACTTTGTACTTTGCTATGAAGTTCCACCAGGAATGAGTTTTCATGCAAAAACTGTCTATTTCAACTAAATTGATCCATCCGATACGAACTTTGTACTTTGCTATGAAGTTCTACCAGGAATGAGTTTTCATGCAAAAACTGTCTATTTCAACTAACTTTGTCCATCCAAAACGAACTTAGTACTTTGCTATGAAGTTCCACCAGGAATGAGTTTTCATGCAAAAACTGTCTATTTCAACTAACTTTGTCCATCCAAAACGAACTTTGTACTTTGCTATGAAGTTCCACCAGGAATGAGTTGTTATGCAAAAACTGTCTATTTCAACTAACTTTGTCCATCCAAAACGAACTTTGTACTTTGCTATGAAGTTCCACCAGGAATGAGTTTTCATGCACAAACTGTCTATTTCAACTAACTTTGTCCATCCAAAACGAACTTTGTACTTTGCTATGAAGTTCCACCAGGAATAAGTTTTCATGCAAAAACTGTCTATTTCAACTAAATTGATCCATCCGAAACGAATTTTGTACTTTGCTATGAAGTTCCACCAGGAATGAGTTTTCATGCAAAAACTGTCTATTTCAACTAAATTCGTCCATCCGATACGAACTTTGTACTTTGCTATGAAGTTTTACCAGGAATGGGTTTTCATGCAAAAACTGTCTATTTCAACTAACTTTGTCCATCCAAAACGAACTTTGTACTTTGCTATGAAGTTCCACCAGGAATGAGTTTTCATGCAAAAACTGTCTATTTCAACTAACTTTGTCCATCCAAAACGAACTTTGTACTTTGCTATGAAGTTCCACCAGGAATGAGTTTTCATGCAAGAACTGTCTATTTCAACTAAATTGATCCATCCGAAACGAATTTTGTACTTTGCTATGAAGTTCCACCAGGAATGAGTTTTCATGCAAAAACTGTCTATTTCAACTAAATTCGTCCATCCGATACGAACTTTGTACTTTGCTATGAAGTTCTACCAGGAATGAGTTTTCATGCAAAAACTGTCTATTTCAACTAAATTGATCCATCCAAAACGAACTTTGTACTTTGCTATGAAGTTCCACCAGGAATAAGTTTTCATGCAAAAACTGTCTATTTCAACTAAATTGATCCATCCAAAACGAACTTTGTACTTTGCTATGAAGTTCCACCAGGAATGAGTTTTCATGCAAAAACTGTCTATTTCAACTAAATTCATCCATCCAAAACGAACTTTGTACTTTGCTATGAAGTTCCACCAGGAATGAGTTTTCATGCAAAAACTGTCTATTTCAACTAACTTTGTCCATCCAAAACGAACTTTGTACTTTGCTATGAAGTTCCACCAGGAATGAGTTTTCATGCAAAAACTGTCTATTTCAACTAACTTTGTCCATCCAAAACGAACTTTGTACTTTGCTATGAAGTTCCACCAGGAATGAGTTTTTATGCAAAAACTGTCTATTTCAACTTAATTCGTCCATCCAAAACGAACTTTGTACTTTGCTATGAAGTTCCACCAGGAATGAGTTTTCATGCAAAAACTGTCTATTTCAACTAAATTGATCCATCCAAAACGAACTTTGTACTTTGCTATGAAGTTCCACCAGGAATGAGTTTTTATGCAAAAACTGTCTATTTCAACTTAATTCGTCCATCCAAAACGAACTTTGTACTTTGCTATGAAGTTCCACCAGGAATGAGTTTTCATGCAAAAACTGTCTATTTCAACTAAATTGATCCATCCAAAACGAACTTTGTACTTTGCTATGAAGTTCCACCAGGAATGAGTTTTTATGCAAAAACTGTCTATTTCAACTTAATTCGTCCATCCAAAACGAACTTTGTACTTTGCTATGAAGTTCCACCAGGAATGAGTTTTCATGCAAAAACTGTCTATTTCAACTAAATTGATCCATCCAAAACGAACTTTGTACTTTGCTATGAAGTTCCACCAGGAATGAGTTTTCATGCAAAAACTGTCTATTTCAACTAAATTGATCCATCCGAAACGAACTTTGTACTTTGCTATGAAGTTCCACCAGGAATGAGTTTTTATGCAAAAACTGTCTATTTCAACTTAATTCGTCCATCCAAAACGAACTTTGTACTTTGCTATGAAGTTCCACCAGGAATGAGTTTTCATGCAAAAACTGTCTATTTCAACTAACTTTGTCCATCCAAAACGAACTTTGTACTTTGCTATGAAGTTCCACCAGGAATGAGTTTTTATGCAAAAACTGTCTATTTCAACTAACTTTGTCCATCCAAAACGAACTTTGTACTTTGCTATGAAGTTCCACCAGGAATGAGTTTTCATGCAAAAACTGTCTATTTCAACTAACTTTGTCCATCCAAAACGAACTTTGTACTTTGCTATGAAGTTCCACCAGGAATGAGTTTTCATGCAAAAACTGTCTATTTCAACTAAATTGATCCATCCAAAACGAACTTTGTACTTTGCTATGAAGTTCCACCAGGAATGAGTTTTTATGCAAAAACTGTCTATTTCAACTTAATTCGTCCATCCAAAACGAACTTTGTACTTTGCTATGAAGTTCCACCAGGAATGAGTTTTCATGCAAAAACTGTCTATTTCAACTAAATTGATCCATCCAAAACGAACTTTGTACTTTGCTATGAAGTTCCACCAGGAATGAGTTTTCATGCAAAAACTGTCTATTTCAACTAAATTGATCCATCCAAAACGAACTTTGTACTTTGCTATGAAGTTCCACCAGGAATGAGTTTTTATGCAAAAACTGTCTATTTCAACTTAATTCGTCCATCCAAAACGAACTTTGTACTTTGCTATGAAGTTCCACCAGGAATGAGTTTTTATGCAAAAACTGTCTATTTCAACTAAATTGATCCATCCAAAACGAACTTTGTACTTTGCTATGAAGTTCCACCAGGAATGAGTTTTCATGCAAAAACTGTCTATTTCAACTAAATTGATCCATCCGAAACGAACTTTGTACTTTGCTATGAAGTTCCACCAGGAATGAGTTTTTATGCAAAAACTGTCTATTTCAACTAAATTGATCCATCCGAAACGAACTTTGTACTTTGCTATGAAGTTCCACCAGGAATGAGTTTTTATGCAAAAACTGTCTATTTCAACTAACTTTGTCCATCCAAAACGAACTTTGTACTTTGCTATGAAGTTCCACCAGGAATGAGTTTTCATGCAAAAACTGTCTATTTCAACTAACTTTGTCCATCCAAAACGAACTTTGTACTTTGCTATGAAGTTCCACCAGGAATGAGTTTTCATGCAAAAACTGTCTATTTCAACTAAATTGATCCATCCAAAACGAACTTTGTACTTTGCTATGAAGTTCCACCAGGAATGAGTTTTTATGCAAAAACTGTCTATTTCAACTTAATTCGTCCATCCAAAACGAACTTTGTACTTTGCTATGAAGTTCCACCAGGAATGAGTTTTCATGCAAAAACTGTCTATTTCAACTAAATTGATCCATCCAAAACGAACTTTGTACTTTGCTATGAAGTTCCACCAGGAATGAGTTTTCATGCAAAAACTGTCTATTTCAACTAAATTGATCCATCCAAAACGAACTTTGTACTTTGCTATGAAGTTCCACCAGGAATGAGTTTTTATGCAAAAACTGTCTATTTCAACTTAATTCGTCCATCCAAAACGAACTTTGTACTTTGCTATGAAGTTCCACCAGGAATGAGTTTTCATGCAAAAACTGTCTATTTCAACTAAATTGATCCATCCGAAACGAACTTTGTACTTTGCTATGAAGTTCCACCAGGAATGAGTTTTTATGCAAAAACTGTCTATTTCAACTTAATTCGTCCATCCAAAACGAACTTTGTACTTTGCTATGAAGTTCCACCAGGAATGAGTTTTCATGCAAAAACTGTCTATTTCAACTAAATTGATCCATCCGAAACGAACTTTGTACTTTGCTATGAAGTTCCACCAGGAATGAGTTTTTATGCAAAAACTGTCTATTTCAACTAACTTTGTCCATCCAAAACGAACTTTGTACTTTGCTATGAAGTTCCACCAGGAATGAGTTTTCATGCAAAAACTGTCTATTTCAACTAACTTTGTCCATCCAAAACGAACTTTGTACTTTGCTATGAAGTTCCACCAGGAATGAGTTTTCATGCAAAAACTGTCTATTTCAACTAAATTGATCCATCCAAAACGAACTTTGTACTTTGCTATGAAGTTCCACCAGGAATGAGTTTTTATGCAAAAACTGTCTATTTCAACTTAATTCGTCCATCCAAAACGAACTTTGTACTTTGCTATGAAGTTCCACCAGGAATGAGTTTTCATGCAAAAACTGTCTATTTCAACTAAATTGATCCATCCAAAACGAACTTTGTACTTTGCTATGAAGTTCCACCAGGAATGAGTTTTCATGCAAAAACTGTCTATTTCAACTAAATTGATCCATCCAAAACGAACTTTGTACTTTGCTATGAAGTTCCACCAGGAATGAGTTTTTATGCAAAAACTGTCTATTTCAACTTAATTCGTCCATCCAAAACGAACTTTGTACTTTGCTATGAAGTTCCACCAGGAATGAGTTTTTATGCAAAAACTGTCTATTTCAACTTAATTCGTCCATCCAAAACGAACTTTGTACTTTGCTATGAAGTTCCACCAGGAATGAGTTTTTATGCAAAAACTGTCTATTTCAACTTAATTCGTCCATCCGATTCGAACTTTGTACTTTGCTATGAAGTTCCACCAGGAATGAGTTTTCATGCAAAAACTGTCTATTTCAACTAAATTGATCCATCCAAAACGAACTTTGTACTTTGCTATGAAGTTCCACCAGGAATGAGTTTTCATGCAAAAACTGTCTATTTCAACTAACTTTGTCCATCCAAAACGAACTTTGTACTTTGCTATGAAGTTCCACCAGAAGTGTGTTTTCATACAAAAACTGTTAATTACAACTGAATTGATCCATCCAAAACGAACTTTGTACTTTGCTATGAAGTTCCACCAGGAATGAGTTTTTATGCAAAAACTGTCTATTTCAACTAACTTTGTAAATTCAAAACGAACTTTGTACTTTGCTATGAAGTTCCACCAGGAATGAGTTTTCATGCAAAAATTATCTATTTCAACTAACTTTGTCCATCCAAAACGAACTTTGTACTTTGCTATGAAGTTCCACCAGGAATGAGTTTTCATGCAAAAACTGTCTATTTCAACTAACTTTGTCCATCCAAAACGAACTTTGTACTTTGCTATGAAGTTCCACCAGGAATGAGTTTTTATGCAAAAACTGTCTATTTCAACTAACTTTGTCCATCCAAAACGAACTTTGTACTTTGCTATGAAGTTCCACCAGGAATGAGTTTTCATGCAAAAACTGTCTATTTCAACTAAATTGATCCATCCAAAACGAACTTTGTACTTTGCTATGAAGTTCCACCAGGAATGAGTTTTCATGCAAAAACTGTCTATTTCAACTAACTTTGTCCATCCAAAACGAACTTTGTACTTTGCTATGAAGTTCCACCGAATGAGTTTTCATGCAAAAACTGTCTATTTCAACTAACTTTGTCCATCCAAAACGAACTTTGTACTTTGCTATGAAGTTCCACCAGGAATGAGTTTTCATGCAAAAACTGTCTATTTCAACTAACTTTGTCCATCCAAAACGAACTTTGTACTTTGCTATGAAGTTCCACCAGGAATGAGTTTTCATGCAAAAACTGTCTATTTCCAACTAACTTTGTCCATCCAAAACGAACTTTGTACTTTGCTATGAAGTTCCACCAGGAATGAGTTTTCATGCAAAAACTGTCTATTTCAACTAACTTTGTCCATCCAAAACGAACTTTGTACTTTGCTATGAAGTTCCACCAGGAATGAGTTTTCATGCAAAAATTATCTATTTCAACTAACTTTGTCCATCCAAAACGAACTTTGTACTTTGCTATGAAGTTCCACCAGGAATGAGTTTTCATGCAAAAACTGTCTATTTCAACTAAATTGATCCATCCAAAACGAACTTTGTACTTTGCTATGAAGTTCCACCAGGAATGAGTTTTCATGCAAAAACTGTCTATTTCAACTAACTTTGTCCATCCAAAACGAACTTTGTACTTTGCTATGAAGTTCCACCAGGAATGAGTTTTCATGCAAAAACTGTCTATTTCAACTAAATTGATCCATCCAAAACGAACTTTGTACTTTGCTATGAAGTTCCACCAGGAATGAGTTTTTATGCAAAAACTGTCTATTTCAACTAAATTGATCCATCCAAAACGAACTTTGTACTTTGCTATGAAGTTCCACCAGGAATGAGTTTTCATGCAAAAACTGTCTATTTCAACTAACTTTGTCCATCCAAAACGAACTTTGTACTTTGCTATGAAGTTCCACCAGGAATGAGTTTTCATGCAAAAACTGTCTATTTCAACTAAATTGATCCATCCAAAACGAACTTTGTACTTTGCTATGAAGTTCCACCAGGAATGAGTTTTCATGCAAAAACTGTCTATTTCAACTAACTTTGTCCATCCAAAACGAACTTTGTACTTTGCTATGAAGTTCCACCAGGAAAATGAGTTTTCATGCAAAAACTGTCTATTTCAACTAAATTGATCCATCCAAAACGAACTTTGTACTTTGCTATGAAGTTCCACCAGGAATGAGTTTTCATGCAAAAACTGTCTATTTCAACTAACTTTGTCCATCCAAAACGAACTTTGTACTTTGCTATGAAGTTCCACCAGGAATGAGTTTTCATGCAAAAACTGTCTATTTCAACTAAATTGATCCATCCAAAACGAACTTTGTACTTTGCTATGAAGTTCCACCAGGAATGAGTTTTCATGCAAAAACTGTCTATTTCAACTAACTTTGTCCATCCAAAACGAACTTTGTACTTTGCTATGAAGTTCCACCAGGAATGAGTTTTCATGCAAAAACTGTCTATTTCAACTAAATTGATCCATCCAAAACGAACTTTGTACTTTGCTATGAAGTTCCACCAGGAATGAGTTTTTATGCAAAAACTGTCTATTTCAACTAAATTGATCCATCCAAAACGAACTTTGTACTTTGCTATGAAGTTCCACCAGGAATGAGTTTTCATGCAAAAATTATCTATTTCAACTAACTTTGTCCATCCAAAACGAACTTTGTACTTTGCTATGAAGTTCCACCAGGAATGAGTTTTCATGCAAAAACTGTCTATTTCAACTAAATTGATCCATCCAAAACGAACTTTGTACTTTGCTATGAAGTTCCACCAGGAATGAGTTTTTATGCAAAAACTGTCTATTTCAACTAACTTTGTAAATCCAAAACGAACTTTGTACTTTGCTATGAAGTTCCACCAGGAATGAGTTTTCATGCAAAAATTATCTATTTCAACTAACTTTGTCCATCCAAAACGAACTTTGTACTTTGCTATGAAGTTCCACCAGGAATGAGTTTTCATGCAAAAATTATCTATTTCAACTAACTTTGTCCATCCAAAACGAACTTTGTACTTTGCTATGAAGTTCCACCAGGAATGAGTTTTCATGCAAAAACTGTCTATTTCAACTAACTTTGTCCATCCAAAACGAACTTTGTACTTTGCTATGAAGTTCCACCAGGAATGAGTTTTCATGCAAAAACTGTCTATTTCAACTAAATTGATCCATCCAAAACGAACTTTGTACTTTGCTATGAAGTTCCACCAGGAATGAGTTTTTATGCAAAAACTGTCTATTTCAACTAACTTTGTAAATCCAAAACGAACTTTGTACTTTGCTATGAAGTTCCACCAGGAATGAGTTTTCATGCAAAAATTATCTATTTCAACTAACTTTGTCCATCCAAAACGAACTTTGTACTTTGCTATGAAGTTCCACCAGGAATGAGTTTTCATGCAAAAACTGTCTATTTCAACTAACTTTGTCCATCCAAAACGAACTTTGTACTTTGCTATGAAGTTCCACCAGGAATGAGTTTTTATGCAAAAACTGTCTATTTCAACTAACTTTGTCCATCCAAAACGAACTTTGTACTTTGCTATGAAGTTCCACCAGGAATGAGTTTTCATGCAAAAACTGTCTATTTCAACTAAATTGATCCATCCAAAACGAACTTTGTACTTTGCTATGAAGTTCCACCAGGAATGAGTTTTCATGCAAAAACTGTCTATTTCAACTAACTTTGTCCATCCAAAACGAACTTTGTACTTTGCTATGAAGTTCCACCAGGAATGAGTTTTTATGCAAAAACTGTCTATTTCAACTAAATTGATCCATCCAAAACGAACTTCGTACTTTGCTATGAAGTTCTACCAGGAATGAGTTTTCATGCAAAAACTGTCTATTTCAACTAACTTTGTCCATCCAAAACGAACTTTGTACTTTGCTATGAAGTTCCACCAGGAATGAGTTTTCATGCAAAAACTGTCTATTTCAACTAACTTTGTCCATCCAAAACGAACTTTGTACTTTGCTATGAAGTTCCACCAGGAATGAGTTTTCATGCAAAAAACTGTCTATTACAACTAACTTTGTCCATCCAAAACGAACTTTGTACTTTGCTATGAAGTTCCACCAGGAATGAGTTTTCATGCAAAAACTGTCTATTTCAACTAAATTGATCCATCCAAAACGAACTTTGTACTTTGCTATGAAGTTCCACCAGGAATGAGTTTTTATGCAAAAACTGTCTATTTCAACTAACTTTGTCCATCCAAAACGAACTTTGTACTTTGCTATGAAGTTCCACCAGGAATGAGTTTTCATGCAAAAACTGTCTATTTCAACTAAATTGATCCATCCAAAACGAACTTTGTACTTTGCTATGAAGTTCCACCAGGAATGAGTTTTCATGCAAAAACTGTCTATTTCAACTAACTTTGTCCATCCAAAACGAACTTTGTACTTTGCTATGAAGTTCCACCAGGAATGAGTTTTCATGCAAAAACTGTCTATTTCAACTAAATTGATCCATCCAAAACGAACTTTGTACTTTGCTATGAAGTTCCACCAGGAATGAGTTTTTATGCAAAAACTGTCTATTTCAACTAAATTGATCCATCCAAAACGAACTTTGTACTTTGCTATGAAGTTCCACCAGGAATGAGTTTTCATGCAAAAATTATCTATTTCAACTAACTTTGTCCATCCAAAACGAACTTTGTACTTTGCTATGAAGTTCCACCAGGAATGAGTTTTCATGCAAAACCTGTCTATTTCAACTAAATTGATCCATCCAAAACGAACTTTGTACTTTGCTATGAAGTTCCACCAGGAATGAGTTTTCATGCAAAAACTGTCTATTTCAACTAACTTTGTCCATCCAAAACGAACTTTGTACTTTGCTATGAAGTTCCACCAGGAATGAGTTTTCATGCAAAAACTGTCTATTTCAACTAAATTGATCCATCCAAAACGAACTTTGTACTTTGCTATGAAGTTCCACCAGGAATGAGTTTTTATGCAAAAACTGTCTATTTCAACTAACTTTGTAAATCCAAAACGAACTTTGTACTTTGCTATGAAGTTCCACCAGGAATGAGTTTTCATGCAAAAATTATCTATTTCAACTAACTTTGTCCATCCAAAACGAACTTTGTACTTTGCTATGAAGTTCCACCAGGAATGAGTTTTCATGCAAAAACTGTCTATTTCAACTAACTTTGTCCATCCAAAACGAACTTTGTACTTTGCTATGAAGTTCCACCAGGAATGAGTTTTTATGCAAAAACTGTCTATTTCAACTAACTTTGTCCATCCAAAACGAACTTTGTACTTTGCTATGAAGTTCCACCAGGAATGAGTTTTCATGCAAAAACTGTCTATTTCAACTAAATTGATCCATCCAAAACGAACTTTGTACTTTGCTATGAAGTTCCACCAGGAATGAGTTTTCATGCAAAAACTGTCTATTTCAACTAAATTGATCCATCCAAAACGAACTTTGTACTTTGCTATGAAGTTCCACCAGGAATGAGTTTTCATGCAAAAACTGTCTATTTCAACTAACTTTGTCCATCCAAAACGAACTTTGTACTTTGCTATGAAGTTCCACCAGGAATGAGTTTTCATGCAAAAACTGTCTATTTCAACTAAATTGATCCATCCAAAACGAACTTTGTACTTTGCTATGAAGTTCCACCAGGAATGAGTTTTTATGCAAAAACTGTCTATTTCAACTAACTTTGTAAATCCAAAACGAACTTTGTACTTTGCTATGAAGTTCCACCAGGAATGAGTTTTCATGCAAAAATTATCTATTTCAACTAACTTTGTCCATCCAAAACGAACTTTGTACTTTGCTATGAAGTTCCACCAGGAATGAGTTTTCATGCAAAAACTGTCTATTTCAACTAACTTTGTCCATCCAAAACGAACTTTGTACTTTGCTATGAAGTTCCACCAGGAATGAGTTTTTATGCAAAAACTGTCTATTTCAACTAACTTTGTCCATCCAAAACGAACTTTGTACTTTGCTATGAAGTTCCACCAGGAATGAGTTTTCATGCAAAAACTGTCTATTTCAACTAAATTGATCCATCCAAAACGAACTTTGTACTTTGCTATGAAGTTCCACCAGGAATGAGTTTTCATGCAAAAACTGTCTATTTCAACTAACTTTGTCCATCCAAAACGAACTTTGTACTTTGCTATGAAGTTCCACCAGGAATGAGTTTTTATGCAAAAACTGTCTATTTCAACTAAATTGATCCATCCAAAACGAACTTTGTACTTTGCTATGAAGTTCCACCAGGAATGAGTTTTCATGCAAAAACTGTCTATTTCAACTAACTTTGTCCATCCAAAACGAACTTTGTACTTTGCTATGAAGTTCCACCAGGAATGAGTTTTCATGCAAAAACTGTCTATTTCAACTAACTTTGTCCATCCAAAACGAACTTTGTACTTTGCTATGAAGTTCCACCAGGAATGAGTTTTCATGCAAAAACTGTCTATTTCAACTAACTTTGTCCATCCAAAACGAACTTTGTACTTTGCTATGAAGTTCCACCAGGAATGAGTTTTCATGCAAAAACTGTCTATTTCAACTAAATTGATCCATCCAAAACGAACTTTGTACTTTGCTATGAAGTTCCACCAGGAATGAGATTTCATGCAAAAACTGTCTATTTCAACTAACTTTGTCCATCCAAAACGAACTTTGTACTTTGCTATGAAGTTCCACCAGGAATGAGTTTTCATGCAAAAACTGTCTATTTCAACTAAATTGATCCATCCAAAACGAACTTTGTACTTTGCTATGAAGTTCCACCAGGAATGAGTTTTTATGCAAAAACTGTCTATTTCAACTAAATTGATCCATCCAAAACGAACTTTGTACTTTGCTATGAAGTTCCACCAGGAATGAGTTTTCATGCAAAAATTATCTATTTCAACTAACTTTGTCCATCCAAAACGAACTTTGTACTTTGCTATGAAGTTCCACCAGGAATGAGTTTTCATGCAAAAACTGTCTATTTCAACTAAATTGATCCATCCAAAACGAACTTTGTACTTTGCTATGAAGTTCCACCAGGAATGAGTTTTCATGCAAAAACTGTCTATTTCAACTAACTTTGTCCATCCAAAACGAACTTTGTACTTTGCTATGAAGTTCCACCAGGAATGAGTTTTCATGCAAAAACTGTCTATTTCAACTAAATTGATCCATCCAAAACGAACTTTGTACTTTGCTATGAAGTTCCACCAGGAATGAGTTTTTATGCAAAAACTGTCTATTTCAACTAACTTTGTAAATCCAAAACGAACTTTGTACTTTGCTATGAAGTTCCACCAGGAATGAGTTTTCATGCAAAAATTATCTATTTCAACTAACTTTGTCCATCCAAAACGAACTTTGTACTTTGCTATGAAGTTCCACCAGGAATGAGTTTTTATGCAAAAACTGTCTATTTCAACTAAATTGATCCATCCAAAACGAACTTTGTACTTTGCTATGAAGTTCCACCAGGAATGAGTTTTCATGCAAAAATTATCTATTTCAACTAACTTTGTCCATCCAAAACGAACTTTGTACTTTGCTATGAAGTTCCACCAGGAATGAGTTTTTATGCAAAAACTGTCTATTTCAACTAAATTGATCCATCCAAAACGAACTTTGTACTTTGCTATGAAGGAAACCAGGAATGAGTTTTCATGCAAAAACTGTCTATTTCAACTAAATTGATCCATCCAAAACGAACTTTGTACTTTGCTATGAAGTTCCACCAGGAATGAGTTTTTATGCAAAAACTGTCTATTTCAACTAAATTGATCCATCCAAAACGAACTTTGTACTTTGCTATGAAGTTCCACCAGGAATGAGTTTTCATGCAAAAATTATCTATTTCAACTAACTTTGTCCATCCAAAACGAACTTTGTACTTTGCTATGAAGTTCCACCAGGAATGAGTTTTCATGCAAAACCTGTCTATTTCAACTAAATTGATCCATCCAAAACGAACTTTGTACTTTGCTATGAAGTTCCACCAGGAATGAGTTTTCATGCAAAAACTGTCTATTTCAACTAACTTTGTCCATCCAAAACGAACTTTGTACTTTGCTATGAAGTTCCACCAGGAATGAGTTTTCATGCAAAAACTGTCTATTTCAACTAAATTGATCCATCCAAAACGAACTTTGTACTTTGCTATGAAGTTCCACCAGGAATGAGTTTTTATGCAAAAACTGTCTATTTCAACTAACTTTGTAAATCCAAAACGAACTTTGTACTTTGCTATGAAGTTCCACCAGGAATGAGTTTTCATGCAAAAACTGTCTATTTCAACTAACTTTGTCCATCCAAAACGAACTTTGTACTTTGCTATGAAGTTCCACCAGGAATGAGTTTTTATGCAAAAACTGTCTATTTCAACTAACTTTGTCCATCCAAAACGAACTTTGTACTTTGCTATGAAGTTCCACCAGGAATGAGTTTTCATGCAAAAACTGTCTATTTCAACTAAATTGATCCATCCAAAACGAACTTTGTACTTTGCTATGAAGTTCCACCAGGAATGAGTTTTCATGCAAAAACTGTCTATTTCAACTAAATTGATCCATCCAAAACGAACTTTGTACTTTGCTATGAAGTTCCACCAGGAATGAGTTTTCATGCAAAAACTGTCTATTTCAACTAACTTTGTCCATCCAAAACGAACTTTGTACTTTGCTATGAAGTTCCACCAGGAATGAGTTTTCATGCAAAAACTGTCTATTTCAACTAAATTGATCCATCCAAAACGAACTTTGTACTTTGCTATGAAGTTCCACCAGGAATGAGTTTTTATGCAAAAACTGTCTATTTCAACTAACTTTGTAAATCCAAAACGAACTTTGTACTTTGCTATGAAGTTCCACCAGGAATGAGTTTTCATGCAAAAATTATCTATTTCAACTAACTTTGTCCATCCAAAACGAACTTTGTACTTTGCTATGAAGTTCCACCAGGAATGAGTTTTCATGCAAAAACTGTCTATTTCAACTAACTTTGTCCATCCAAAACGAACTTTGTACTTTGCTATGAAGTTCCACCAGGAATGAGTTTTTATGCAAAAACTGTCTATTTCAACTAACTTTGTCCATCCAAAACGAACTTTGTACTTTGCTATGAAGTTCCACCAGGAATGAGTTTTCATGCAAAAACTGTCTATTTCAACTAAATTGATCCATCCAAAACGAACTTTGTACTTTGCTATGAAGTTCCACCAGGAATGAGTTTTCATGCAAAAACTGTCTATTTCAACTAACTTTGTCCATCCAAAACGAACTTTGTACTTTGCTATGAAGTTCCACCAGGAATGAGTTTTTATGCAAAAACTGTCTATTTCAACTAAATTGATCCATCCAAAACGAACTTTGTACTTTGCTATGAAGTTCCACCAGGAATGAGTTTTCATGCAAAAACTGTCTATTTCAACTAACTTTGTCCATCCAAAACGAACTTTGTACTTTGCTATGAAGTTCCACCAGGAATGAGTTTTCATGCAAAAACTGTCTATTTCAACTAACTTTGTCCATCCAAAACGAACTTTGTACTTTGCTATGAAGTTCCACCTGGAATGAGTTTTCATGCAAAAACTGTCTATTTCAACTAACTTTGTCCATCCAAAACGAACTTTGTACTTTGCTATGAAGTTCCACCAGGAATGAGTTTTCATGCAAAAACTGTCTATTTCAACTAACTTTGTCCATCCAAAACGAACTTTGTACTTTGCTATGAAGTTCCACCAGGAATGAGTTTTCATGCAAAAACTGTCTATTTCAACTAACTTTGTCCATCCAAAACGAACTTTGTACTTTGCTATGAAGTTCCACCTGGAATGAGTTTTCATGCAAAAACTGTCTATTTCAACTAAATTGATCCATCCAAAACGAACTTTGTACTTTGCTATGAAGTTCCACCAGGAATGAGATTTCATGCAAAAACTGTCTATTTCAACTAACTTTGTCCATCCAAAACGAACTTTGTACTTTGCTATGAAGTTCCACCAGGAATGAGTTTTCATGCAAAAACTGTCTATTTCAACTAACTTTGTCCATCCAAAACGAACTTTGTACTTTGCTATGAAGTTCCACCAGGAATGAGTTTTCATGCAAAAACTGTCTATTTCAACTAAATTGATCCATCCAAAACGAACTTTGTACTTTGCTATGAAGTTCCACCAGGAATGAGTTTTCATGCAAAAACTGTCTATTTCAACTAACTTTGTCCATCCAAAACGAACTTTGTACTTTGCTATGAAGTTCCACCAGGAATGAGTTTTCATGCAAAAACTGTCTATTTCAACTAAATTGATCCATCCAAAACGAACTTTGTACTTTGCTATGAAGTTCCACCAGGAATGAGTTTTTATGCAAAAACTGTCTATTTCAACTAACTTTGTAAATCCAAAACGAACTTTGTACTTTGCTATGAAGTTCCACCAGGAATGAGTTTTCATGCAAAAATTATCTATTTCAACTAACTTTGTCCATCCAAAACGAACTTTGTACTTTGCTATGAAGTTCCACCAGGAATGAGTTTTCATGCAAAAACTGTCTATTTCAACTAACTTTGTCCATCCAAAACGAACATTGTACTTTGCTATGAAGTTCCACCAGGAATGAGTTTTTATGCAAAAACTGTCTATTTCAACTAACTTTGTCCATCCAAAACGAACTTTGTACTTTGCTATGAAGTTCCACCAGGAATGAGTTTTCATGCAAAAACTGTCTATTTCAACTAAATTGATCCATCCAAAACGAACTTTGTACTTTGCTATGAAGTTCCACCAGGAATGAGTTTTCATGCAAAAACTGTCTATTTCAACTAACTTTGTCCATCCAAAACGAACTTTGTACTTTGCTATGAAGTTCCACCAGGAATGAGTTTTTATGCAAAAACTGTCTATTTCAACTAAATTGATCCATCCAAAACGAACTTTGTACTTTGCTATGAAGGAAACCAGGAATGAGTTTTCATGCAAAAACTGTCTATTTCAACTAACTTTGTCCATCCAAAACGAACTTTGTACTTTGCTATGAAGTTCCACCAGGAATGAGTTTTCATGCAAAAACTGTCTATTTCAACTAAATTGATCCATCCAAAACGAACTTTGTACTTTGCTATGAAGTTCCACCAGGAATGAGTTTTTATGCAAAAACTGTCTATTTCAACTAAATTGATCCATCCAAAACGAACTTTGTACTTTGCTATGAAGTTCCACCAGGAATGAGTTTTTATGCAAAAACTGTCTATTTCAACTAAATTGATCCATCCAAAACGAACTTTGTACTTTGCTATGAAGTTCCACCAGGAATGAGTTTTCATGCAAAAATTATCTATTTCAACTAACTTTGTCCATCCAAAACGAACTTTGTACTTTGCTATGAAGTTCCACCAGGAATGAGTTTTCATGCAAAAACTGTCTATTTCAACTAAATTGATCCATCCAAAACGAACTTTGTACTTTGCTATGAAGTTCCACCAGGAATGAGTTTTCATGCAAAAACTGTCTATTTCAACTAACTTTGTCCATCCAAAACGAACTTTGTACTTTGCTATGAAGTTCCACCAGGAATGAGTTTTCATGCAAAAACTGTCTATTTCAACTAAATTGATCCATCCAAAACGAACTTTGTACTTTGCTATGAAGTTCCACCAGGAATGAGTTTTTATGCAAAAACTGTCTATTTCAACTAACTTTGTCCATCCAAAACGAACTTTGTACTTTGCTATGAAGTTCCACCAGGAATGAGTTTTCATGCAAAAATTATCTATTTCAACTAACTTTGTCCATCCAAAACGAACTTTGTACTTTGCTATGAAGTTCCACCAGGAATGAGTTTTCATGCAAAAACTGTCTATTTCAACTAACTTTGTCCATCCAAAACGAACTTTGTACTTTGCTATGAAGTTCCACCAGGAATGAGTTTTTATGCAAAAACTGTCTATTTCAACTAACTTTGTCCATCCAAAACGAACTTTGTACTTTGCTATGAAGTTCCACCAGGAATGAGTTTTCATGCAAAAACTGTCTATTTCAACTAAATTGATCCATCCAAAACGAACTTTGTACTTTGCTATGAAGTTCCACCAGGAATGAGTTTTCATGCAAAAACTGTCTATTTCAACTAACTTTGTCCATCCAAAACGAACTTTGTACTTTGCTATGAAGTTCCACCAGGAATGAGTTTTTATGCAAAAACTGTCTATTTCAACTAAATTGATCCATCCAAAACGAACTTTGTACTTTGCTATGAAGTTCCACCAGGAATGAGTTTTCATGCAAAAACTGTCTATTTCAACTAACTTTGTCCATCCAAAACGAACTTTGTACTTTGCTATGAAGTTCCACCAGGAATGAGTTTTCATGCAAAAACTGTCTATTTCAACTAAATTGATCCATCCAAAACGAACTTTGTACTTTGCTATGAAGTTCCACCAGGAATGAGTTTTTATGCAAAAACTGTCTATTTCAACTAAATTGATCCATCCAAAACGAACTTTGTACTTTGCTATGAAGTTACACCAGGAATGAGTTTTTATGCAAAAACTGTCTATTTCAACTAAATTGATCCATCCAAAACGAACTTTGTACTTTGCTATGAAGTTCCACCAGGAATGAGTTTTTATGCAAAAACTGTCTATTTCAACTAACTTTGTCCATCCAAAACGAACTTTGTACTTTGCTATGAAGTTCCACCAGGAATGAGTTTTCATGCAAAAACTGTCTATTTCAACTAAATTGATCCATCCAAAACGAACTTTGTACTTTGCTATGAAGTTCCACCAGGAATGAGTTTTTATGCAAAAACTGTCTATTTCAACTAACTTTGTCCATCTAAAACGAACTTTGTACTTTGCTATGAAGTTCTACCAGGAATGAGTTTTCATGCAAAAACTGTCTATTTCAACTTAATTCGTCCATCTGATTCGAACTTTGTACTTTGCTATGAAGTTCCACCAGGAATGAGTTTTCATACAAAAACTGTCTATTTCAACTTAATTCGTCCATCCAAAACGAACTTTGTACTTTGCTATGAAGTTCCACCAGGAATGAGTTTTCATGCAAAAACTGTCTATTTCAACTAAATTGATCCATCCAAAACGAACTTTGTACTTTGCTATGAAGTTCCACCAGGAATGAGTTTTTATGCAAAAACTGTCTATTTCAACTAAATTGATCCATCCAAAACGAACTTTGTACTTTGCTATGAAGTTCCACCAGGAATGAGTTTTTATGCAAAAACTGTCTATTTCAACTAACTTTGTCCATCTAAAACGAACTTTGTACTTTGCTATGAAGTTCTACCAGGAATGAGTTTTCATGCAAAAACTGTCTATTTCAACTTAATTCGTCCATCTGATTCGAACTTTGTACTTTGCTATGAAGTTCCACCAGGAATGAGTTTTCATACAAAAACTGTCTATTTCAACTTAATTCGTCCATCCAAAACGAACTTTGTACTTTGCTATGAAGTTCCACCAGGAATGAGTTTTCATGCAAAAACTGTCTATTTCAACTAAATTGATCCATCCAAAACGAACTTTGTACTTTGCTATGAAGTTCCACCAGGAATGAGTTTTCATGCAAAAACTGTCTATTTCAACTAACTTTGTCCATCTAAAACGAACTTTGTACTTTGCTATGAAGTTCTACCAGGAATGAGTTTTCATACAAAAACTGTCTATTTCAACTTAATTCGTCCATCTGATTCGAACTTTGTACTTTGCTATGAAGTTCCACCAGGAATGAGTTTTCATACAAAAACTGTCTATTTCAACTTAATTCGTCCATCCAAAACGAACTTTGTACTTTGCTATGAAGTTCCACCAGGAATGAGTTTTCATGCAAAAACTGTCTATTTCAACTAAATTGATCCATCCAAAACGAACTTTGTACTTTGCTATGAAGTTCCACCAGGAATGAGTTTTTATGCAAAAACTGTCTATTTCAACTAAATTGATCCATCCAAAACGAACTTTGTACTTTGCTATGAAGTTCCACCAGGAATGAGTTTTCATGCAAAAACTGTCTATTTCAACTAAATTGATCCATCCAAAACGAACTTTGTACTTTGCTATGAAGTTCCACCAGGAATGAGTTTTCATGCAAAAACTGTCTATTTCAACTAAATTGATCCATCCAAAACGAACTTTGTACTTTGCTATGAAGTTCCACCAGGAATGAGTTTTTATGCAAAAACTGTCTATTTCAACTAACTTTGTCCATCTAAAACGAACTTTGTACTTTGCTATGAAGTTCTACCAGGAATGAGTTTTCATGCAAAAACTGTCTATTTCAACTTAATTCGTCCATCTGATTCGAACTTTGTACTTTGCTATGAAGTTCCACCAGGAATGAGTTTTCATACAAAAACTGTCTATTTCAACTTAATTCGTCCATCCAAAACGAACTTTGTACTTTGCTATGAAGTTCCACCAGGAATGAGTTTTCATGCAAAAACTGTCTATTTCAACTAAATTGATCCATCCAAAACGAACTTTGTACTTTGCTATGAAGTTCCACCAGGAATGAGTTTTTATGCAAAAACTGTCTATTTCAACTAAATTGATCCATCCAAAACGAACTTTGTACTTTGCTATGAAGTTCCACCAGGAATGAGTTTTTATGCAAAAACTGTCTATTTCAACTTAATTCGTCCATCTGATTCGAACTTTGTACTTTGCTATGAAGTTCCACCAGGAATGAGTTTTCATACAAAAACTGTCTATTTCAACTAACTTTGTCCATCCAAAACGAACTTTGTACTTTGCTATGAAGTTCCACCAGGAATGAGTTTTCATGCAAAAACTATCTATTTCAACTAAATTGATCCATCCAAAACGAACTTTGTACTTTGCTATGAAGTTCCACCAGGAATGAGTTTTCATGCAAAAACTGTCTATTTCAACTAAATTGATCCATCCAAAACGAGCTTTGTACTTTGCTATGAAGTTCCACCAGGAATGAGTTTTCATGCAAAAACTGTCTTTTTCAACTAACTTTGTCCATCCAAAACGAACTTTGTACTTTGCTATGAAGTTCCACCAGGAATGAGTTTTCATGCAAAAACTGTCTATTTCAACTTAATTCGTCCATCTGATTCGAACTTTGTACTTTGCTATGAAGTTCCACCAGGAATGAGTTTTCATGCAAAAACTGTCTATTTCAACTAACTTTGTCCATCCAAAACGAACTTTGTACTTTGCTATGAAGTTCCACCAGGAATGAGTTTTCATGCAAAAACTGTCTATTTCAACTAACTTTGTCCATCCAAAACGAACTTTGTACTTTGCTATGAAGTTCCACCAGAAATGAGTTTTCATGCAAAAACTGTCTATTTCAACTAAATTGATCCATCCAAAACGAACTTTGTACTTTGCTATGAAGTTCCACCAGGAATGAGTTTTCATGCAAAAACTGTCTATTCCAACTAACTTTGTCCATCCAAAACGAACTTTGTACTTTGCTATGAAGTTCCACCAGGAATGAGTTTTCATGCAAAAACTGTCTATTTCAACTAACTTTGTCCATCCAAAACGAACTTTGTACTTTGCTATGAAGTTCCACCAGGAATGAGTTTTCATGCAAAAACTGTCTATTTCAACTAACTTTGTCCATCCAAAACGAACTTTGTACTTTGCTATGAAGTTCCACCAGGAATGAGTTTTCATGCAAAAACTGTCTATTTCAACTAACTTTGTCCATCTGATTCGAACTTTGTACTTTGCTATGAAGTTCCACCAGGAATGAGTTTTCATACAAAAACTGTCTATTTCAACTTAATTCGTCCATCCAAAACGAACTTTGTACTTTGCTATGAAGTTCCACCAGGAATGAGTTTTCATGCAAAAACTGTCTATTTCAACTAACTTTGTCCATCCAAAACGAACTTTGTACTTTGCTATGAAGTTCCACCAGGAATGAGTTTTCATGCAAAAACTGTCTATTTCAACTAAATTGATCCATCCAAAACGAACTTTGTACTTTGCTATGAAGTTCCACCAGGAATGAGTTTTCATGCAAAAACTGTCTATTCCAACTAACTTTGTCCATCCAAAACGAACTTTGTACTTTGCTATGAAGTTCCACCAGGAATGAGTTTTCATGCAAAAACTGTCTATTTCAACTAAATTGATCCATCCAAAACGAACTTTGTACTTTGCTATGAAGTTCCACCAGGAATGAGTTTTTATGCAAAAACTGTCTATCCCAACCAGCAAATGGACTCCGCCTACCTTTTTTTTATTCGGATCTCTCGTTCTGGCCTACATGCGACGCGAGATAAAAAATCGAACACACACGTGATACACACGCAAAATCACGGTACGCGATCCACGCCCTCCATCGCGCGTATACGGATATCGCAACGCACCAACACATTCAAAGCGACCGACCGATAACGCGTGTGTCGACAGGTACCTGTGTACTGTGCTCGCGTCTGCCGACTTAGAGTTTAATTTTGTCCTTGCAGCTTACGCGCCTATGTACGCATAGGCGAACACATTCAAAGCGACAGACCGACAACGCGTGTGTCGACAGGTACCTGTGTACTGTGCTCGCGTCTGCCGACCTAGAGTAAAATTTTGTCCTTGCAGCTTACGCGCCTTGCAGCTCAGCATATGCGGCTCGAAGCCCACATATTCAACCTCTCATTTAAAGCGTCCAACTGACTGGCGTGTGTGGATTTCTGCATTTAATCGTACTTAAATTATTATTTATTTATAAACCATCGGTTGTAAAGTATTGGCAACACTTTAACTAAACAATTGGAACACTTTTTCCTAAGATATTTGAAGGACAAGCGCACAAATTCAATGATCAAAACTAGGTATAATTTGATACATTCGAAGACATTGCTTTGTGGCGATCGGTAACACACGGGAGTATTTAACAATAGCAGGAAAAGTTTAAGTGTTAGATACATACATTGTTCTACAAAGTGGTTAAGAATAAGAAATGTAGTTTTTCTATACATAACAGTGGTGATTTTTCCACAATTTTTACATATTTTTAAGAATAACTAGAAAAGTAGCAGAGATAGATAAAAATGATGTTCTACAAAAATGTAAAGAATAAAATAATACATCTTTCTATGGTGTTTGAAAAGTTCTAAAACTTATACCAAAAATTTTTTTTCATTATTTTTCAATGCAAAAATTATTTCAAAATGCCTTAAATTTTATGTTTTATTTAAAAACAGCCAATCACCAAGCCATTTGAATGTTTTTCAAAATTTTCAATGACAAAAATCCTTCCCGTTAGGCTTTGTTTATAAACCGTTAGCAACGCACGTGAGCCAAGCTACTCGCGCGACCCTGAAGGATGTACCTATTGCTGCTGCTCGACCGACTTAATCCAATATTCTCTTTCATTACAGCACTATCGCCACGCAAATAGTATGGGGAAAAAGAGTATCATTCTCTGATAACGGCTCTCACGAGAGAGCCAGAGAGTGGTGCTGGTTCCCCCACCCCCCTTTTTTTTGCATAGATTCATATTTTTGCTACGATCCGGCGTAGGTCCACACGCTGCAAAAGCCGCCGGGCGACTGAAGCGGGCGTGGTTACGCGCCGCTTTATATACCATGCGGTGAGAGTGTGTACGTGAAGGTTGAAGTTCGTCTTCCTGTCGGTTGTCTACTCGAAAGAAACTTGACTCAAAATTTGACTATGAGAACAAAAGAAACTCGACCAAGAGACTCCGCCTTTGCATGACTGGGATTTCAACTAACTTTGTCCATCCAAAACGAACTTTGTACTTTGCTATGAAGTTCCACCAGGAATGAGTTTTTATGCAAAAACTGTCTATTTCAACTAACTTTGTCCATCCAAAACGAACTTTGCACTTTGCTATGAAGCTCCACCAGGAATGAGTTTTTATGCAAAAACTGTCTATTTCAACTAACTTTGTCCATCCAAAACGAACTTTGCACTTTGCTATGAAGCTCCACCAGGAATGAGTTTTTATGCAAAAACTGTCTATTTCAACTAACTTTGTCCATCCAAAACGAACTTTGTACTTTGCTATGAAGTTCCACCAGGAATGAGTTTTCATGCAAAAACTGTCTATTTCAACTTAATTCGTCCATCCAAAACGAACTTTGTACTTTGCTATGAAGTTCCACCAGGAATGAGTTTTCATGCAAAAACTGTCTATTTCAACTAACTTTGTCCATCCAAAACGAACTTTGCACTTTGCTATGAAGCTCCACCAGGAATGAGTTTTTATGCAAAAACTGTCTATTTCAACTAACTTTGTCCATCCAAAACGAACTTTGCACTTTGCTATGAAGCTCCACCAGGAATGAGTTTTTATGCAAAAACTGTCTATTTCAACTAACTTTGTCCATCCATAACGAACTTTGTACTTTGCTATGAAGTTCCACCAGGAATGAGTTTTCATGCAAAAACTGTCTATTTCAACTTAATTCGTCCATCCAAAACGAACTTTGTACTTTGCTATGAAGTTCCACCAGGAATGAGTTTTCATGCAAAAACTGTCTATTTCAACTAACTTTGTCCATCCAAAACGAACTTTGCACTTTGCTATGAAGCTCCACCAGGAATGAGTTTTTATGCAAAAACTGTCTATTTCATTTAACTTTGTCCATCCAAAACGAACTTTGCACTTTGCTATGAAGCTCCACCAGGAATGAGTTTTTATGCAAAAACTGTCTATTTCAACTAACTTTGTCCATCCAAAACGAACTTTGTACTTTGCTATGAAGTTCCACCAGGAATGAGTTTTTATGCAAAAACTGTCTATTTCAACTAACTTTGTCCATCCAAAACGAACTTTGTACTTTGCTATGAAGTTCCACCAGGAATGAGTTTTCATACAAAAACTGTCTATTTCAACTAACTTTGTCCATCCAAAACGAACTTTGTACTTTGCTATGAAGTTCCACCAGGAATGAGTTTTCATACAAAAACTGTCTATTTCAACTAAATTGATCCATCCAAAACGAACTTTGTACTTTGCTATGAAGTTCCACCAGGAATGAGTTTTCATGCAAAAACTGTCTATTTCAACTAACTTTGTCCATCCAAAACGAACTTTGTACTTTGCTATGAAGTTCCACCAGGAATGAGTTTTTATGCAAAAACTGTCTATTTCAACTAACTTTGTCCATCCAAAACGAACTTTGTACTTTGCTATGAAGTTCCACCAGGAATGAGTTTTCATGCAAAAACTGTCTATTTCAACTAACTTTGTCCATCCAAAACGAACTTTGTACTTTGCCATGAAGTTCCACCAGGAATGAGTTTTCATGCAAAAACTGTCTATTTCAACTAAATTGATCCATCCAAAACGAACTTTGTACTTTGCTATGAAGTTCCACCAGGAATGAGTTTTCATACAAAAACTGTCTATTTCAACTAAATTGATCCATCCAAAACGAACTTTGTACTTTGCTATGAAGTTCCACCAGGAATGAGTTTTTATGCAAAAACTGTCTATTTCAACTAACTTTGTCCATCCAAAACGAACTTTGTACTTTGCTATGAAGTTCCACCAGGAATGAGTTTTCATGCAAAAACTGTCTATTTCAACTAAATTGATCCATCCAAAACGAACTTTGTACTTTGCTATGAAGTTCCACCAGGAATGAGTTTTCATGCAAAAACTGTCTATTTCAACTAAATTGATCCATCTAAAACGAACTTTGTACTTTGCTATGAAGTTCTACCAGGAATGAGTTTTTATGCAAAAACTGTCTATTTCAACTAACTTTGTCCATCCAAAACGAACTTTGTACTTTGCTATGAAGTTCCACCAGGAATGAGTTTTCATACAAAAACTGTCTATTTCAACTAACTTTGTCCATCCAAAACGAACTTTGTACTTTGCTATGAAGTTCCACCAGGAATGAGTTTTCATGCAAAAACTGTCTATTTCAACTAACTTTGTCCATCCAAAACGAACTTTGTACTTTGCCATGAAGTTCCACCAGGAATGAGTTTTCATGCAAAAACTGTCTATTTCAACTAAATTGATCCATCCAAAACGAACTTTGTACTTTGCTATGAAGTTCCACCAGGAATGAGTTTTCATACAAAAACTGTCTATTTCAACTAAATTGATCCATCCAAAACGAACTTTGTACTTTGCTATGAAGTTCCACCAGGAATGAGTTTTTATGCAAAAACTGTCTATTTCAACTAACTTTGTCCATCCAAAACGAACTTTGTACTTTGCTATGAAGTTCCACCAGGAATGAGTTTTCATGCAAAAACTGTCTATTTCAACTAAATTGATCCATCCAAAACGAACTTTGTACTTTGCTATGAAGTTCCACCAGGAATGAGTTTTCATGCAAAAACTGTCTATTTCAACTAAATTGATCCATCCAAAACGAACTTTGTACTTTGCTATGAAGTTCTACCAGGAATGAGTTTTCATGCAAAAACTGTCTATTTCAACTAAATTGATCCATCCAAAACGAACTTTGTACTTTGCTATGAAGTTCCACCAGGAATGAGTTTTTATGCAAAAACTGTCTATTTCAACTAACTTTGTCCATCCAAAACGAACTTTGTACTTTGCTATGAAGTTCCACCAGGAATGAGTTTTCATGCAAAAACTGTCTATTTCAACTAAATTGATCCATCCAAAACGAACTTTGTACTTTGCTATGAAGTTCCACCAGGAATGAGTTTTCATGCAAAAACTGTCTATTTCAACTAAATTGATCCATCCAAAACGAACTTTGTACTTTGCTATGAAGTTCTACCAGGAATGAGTTTTCATGCAAAAACTGTCTATTTCAACTAAATTGATCCATCCAAAACGAACTTTGTACTTTGCTATGAAGTTCTACCAGGAATGAGTTTTCATGCAAAAACTGTCTATTTCAACTAAATTGATCCATCCAAAACGAACTTTGTACTTTGCTATGAAGTTCCACCAGGAATGAGTTTTTATGCAAAAACTGTCTATTTCAACTTAATTCATCCATCTGATTCGAATTTTGTACTTTGCTATGAAGTTCCACCAGGAATGAGTTTTTATGCAAAAACTGTCTATTTCAACTAACTTTGTCCATCCAAAACGAACTTTGTACTTTGCTATGAAGTTCCACCAGGAATGAGTTTTCATGCAAAAACTGTCTATTTCAACTAAATTGATCCATCTAAAACGAACTTTGTACTTTGCTATGAAGTTCTACCAGGAATGAGTTTTCATGCAAAAACTGTCTATTTCAACTAAATTGATCCATCCAAAACGAACTTTGTACTTTGCTATGAAATTCCACCAGGAATGAGTTTTTATGCAAAAACTGTCTATTTCAACTAACTTTGTCCATCCAAAACGAACTTTGTACTTTGCTATGAAGTTCCACCAGGAATGAGTTTTCATGCAAAAACTGTCTATTTCATCTAACTTTGTCCATCCAAAACGAACTTTGTACTTTGCTATGAAGTTCCACCAGGAATGAGTTTTCATGCAAAAACTGTCTATTTCAACTAAATTGATCCATCCAAAACGAACTTTGTACTTTGCTATGAAGTTCCACCAGGAATGAGTTTTCATGCAAAAACTGTCTATTTCAACTAAATTGATCCATCCAAAACGAACTTTGTACTTTGCTATGAAGTTCCACCAGGAATGAGTTTTCATGCAAAAACTGTCTATTTCAACTAACTTTGTCCATCTAAAACGAACTTTGTACTTTGCTATTAAGTTCTACCAGGAATGAGTTTTCATGCAAAAACTGTCTATTTCAACTAAATTGATCCATCCAAAACGAACTTTGTACTTTGCTATGAAGTTCCACCAGGAATGAGTTTTCATGCAAAAACTGTCTATTTCAACTAAATTGATCCATCCAAAACGAACTTTGTACTTTGCTATGAAGTTCCACCAGGAACGAGTTTTCATGCAAAAACTGTCTATTTCAACTAACTTTGTCCATCTAAAACAAACTTTGTACTTTGCTATGAAGTTCTACCAGGAATGAGTTTTCATGCAAAAACTGTCTATTTCAACTAACTTTGTCCATCTAAATCGAACTTTGTACTTTGCTATGAAGTTCCACCAGGAATGAGTTTTCATGCAAAAACTGTCTATTTCAACTAAATTGATCCATCCAAAACGAACTTTGTACTTTGCTATGAAGTTCCACCAGGAATGAGTTTTCATGCAAAAACTGTCTATTTCAACTAAATTGATCCATCCAAAACGAACTTTGTACTTTGCTATGAAGTTCCACCAGGAATGAGTTTTCATGCAAAAACTGTCTATTTCAACTAAATTGATCCATCCAAAACGAACTTTGTACTTTGCTATGAAGTTCCACCAGGAATGAGTTTTCATGCAAAAACTGTCTATTTCAACTAAATTGATCCATCCAAAACGAACTTTGTACTTTGCTATGAAGTTCCACCAGGAATGAGTTTTCATGCAAAAACTGTCTATTTCAACTTAATTCGTCCATCCAAAACGAACTTTGTACTTTGCTATGAAGTTCCACCAGGAATGAGTTTTCATGCAAAAACTGTCTATTTCAACTAAATTGATCCATCCAAAACGAACTTTGTACTTTGCTATGAAGTTCCACCAGGAATGAGTTTTTATGCAAAAACTGTCTATTTCAACTAACTTTGTCCATCCAAAACGAACTTTGTACTTTGCTATGAAGTTCCACCAGGAATGAGTTTTTATGCAAAAACTGTCTATTTCAACTAACTTTGTCCATCCAAAACGAACTTTGTACTTTACTATGAAGTTCCACCAGGAATGAGTTTTCATACAAAAACTGTCTATTTCAACTTAATTC